>NW_007578072.1:29390-56349 GCF_000690725.1 Stegastes partitus | reverse complement strand
CCCAGAGGTGCATGGAGGTCAGCTCAGGTGAGGTTAAGGTTCTGAGTGGCTGGCGTCCAAGTGCATCCCGACATAAAGCCCGTCGGCCGCGGAAGCAGACCACCGAGGGTGCATCACTTAGAAAGGAGGCGATAAGGACACTGGGGCTCGGATCTTCCTGGACCGCAAAACCCGTCTTGCAAGAGCAAACAGCAATCCTCGGCAGCCGCAGCCTCCACCAGGGGAGGTCTGTAGACAGGGTTGATGAAAGGCCCAGCCAGCTGCAGACTAGCGCGCCTCAGGAGACGCTGCACAGAAACCAAAGGGAGCGCGACGGAGGGCGAAGGCGCTCCAGTATCAAGGTAAGACGGGCTGGTTCTGATCCACAGAGAGAGCACACTTGGAATTTGTTCAGAGAACTGAAATTTGCATTTTTGTCATGTTTTCTCATGGCAGTGTTCATTGAATTTAAGGGAAACTCTCGAACACTCTATCAAACTATTTGAGGTACATACGGCTGGAACAATAGACGACCATTTTTATTGCCTAAGTCCAGTTGATGCCTTGGCAAAAATGAAAAGGGGAGCATGGAGTTCAGATTATTTCATCACATATTTTTAAAGATGTGCTGCAGTACAGTATGTGCTGTAGTCTTGGCATAAGTTTTACTGACTTTCTGAAGTCTTTTCTTTTTTGCACCATCATTATTCCAAGCATTAGTCTCAATATGATGGATTGACAGCAACCAAACATTGATATTATTATGAATCCAAGCTAAGAAGCTCATTCATTCAACTGTGCTGCGGTGTTCAGCGGCAGAGGGTATTAAAAAGGTTACTTTAATATCGGCTTCATATTGTTTGTGTGGCTGTTTTAGGTTCTAATATATGGTCTGACTTTGATGCATTTAGACAGTTTTTGTTTTTAGATTTAATACACTTTCAGAGAGGGATGAGGCGGTGCTTTTGGGAGTACACTGTGTGCCTCTGTTTTCCTAACAGGCTGTCTGTTTATTCCGCTCGCTTTCGTTTCCTGAACTGGTAGAGCAAGAGAGGAGATGATGCGCCGCTGTTGTGACATGCAAGCGTTGCCAAGAGTACAGAATTAATCCAAGATTTACAGACCAGACGATGGAAAAGATGTCTGACTTATGGATAAGATGAAAGAGTTGTTAAAGAAGCATTCTCATAAGGGATATGCAGGGAGAGAAGTGGGAAGAGTGATCATGGATAAGATTTGAAATCCCTTACAAGTTGTTGGTTTAACCCCGAAAACTTTTCTTTGTGCATCAAAGTTACACGTTTAGGAGTTTTTTTTACCCCTTTAGAATAATCTGTTCTGCTCTAAAATAGCTTAGATGTACTTCAGAATGCATGTATTTGTGAAGATTTGCTGCAGCTTGAGCACACCAGCTCACCTATTCTGTTCAAAACACTGTAAAACTACACTACACAATGACTGTTAGTAATGCTGGAGCGATTCGACAAAATTTAAAAAGCATACTGATACAGAAAGCCCTACCCTGCATGCTAACAGGATTAGCTCCTCAGGTTTGTTATATATGAAACTGCCAGGTTTAAAACGTAATATTTAAGCTGCAGGTTCAAGGATGAACTGCTCAACCATTGTGTTGACTGCTTATTTCGCTCTATTTCGTCTTCCAGCATATAAAAATAACCCCGTTTGGACGGTGAAAACTAGATTTTCTCTAGAGTGAGAACCAAGATGATGGAATACTGAAGGCAGAGGGGTTATTGTGTGATGTGGGCCTGTTTTAATAGTGAATAGGTTTACATGTCAGGTTATATTTTGAGTGTGTGGGGGCGTGAGCCTTTATGCTGCACATACAATGAACAGTACAGCGCCTCACATGTGTATTGTGCTTTGAAAGACCTACATACATCTAGCTGGGTGTTCATAATCATGCAGTTTTTTGTGTGTAAACGTACAGCTTCCTGTATCCAGGTGGAAAAACACAGCCGTTGTTTTTCACTGCCAACCCCGACATCGGCTTTCTCAAAACAGATTACAGCTTATTGGGCTTCAAATGTAAAGTCCTTGTGGAAATCTTTGCATACATGTAAAAACTTTGCAGGGATTTATTCACTGACTGAAGAACCAAGATGCAGAATATGTTTTGAATAATACACATAAGAGACTAAAGCATAGGCAGTGCAACAAATGGAGTAGAATCACTTTTTTTTTTATTAACCCACCGTGTTTTTTACCATTTTAAAACCACATCTACATTGTATGAATTATGAATGCATTCGCTCGCTAGAAAGTTGAGAGATGATAGCTGGAGGACAAGTGTATGTATTTCAAATGTATAGAAACCTCAGTGAGGGATCCCTGAGGGTTCACTGGAAGACCGAGCCTCCTGCTTTCTACTGTACATTTCTCATCAAAGGAGGGTTGAGGTTTATGTAAGCCTTAGACACGGATCGTTTCCCCCTTCACAGTTATTTATAAACCTGCCTCTAAATGCACATGATCCGCAGGTAGCCTTTAGTGAAAATGACGTGTGGAGAATTCCCACAATGACTATTTTTAAACCGTGTGTGCCGAGACTTTGTCCTCAGGAAAATGCATCTGAGGATACAGCAACAGCGCTCGTTGTCGAAGTAGTTTTGCTCATTTGCATTTCTCTGCATACAGACTTTATGCCAACCTTTAGGTTGGAGTAAAATGCAGAAATACTTAGAAAGTCAAACTGATAAAAAAAGAAATATCACCGCATGGAACAGAGTAATCCGAACGCGTTCCGTGCGATTATGCTTAGGAAGCAAAATTATTCACACTTTGGTGTTTAGAGGAAAACACATAAACATGAAGGTTGTGAGATGATGTGTTTTTTTTTTTTCTCAACGTGGGGGTTAACGCACAGCAGGGGTCCAGATGAAGTTGGAGTAGCAGCAGATGGTTGGTTGCACGTGCTCATGTGTGTGCAAGTACAAGAACATGAACAGGCCATGGATTAAACATCAAACAGCGAGAGGATTAGCGCACATCATCGGTCCACTCAGGGCGCTATCAGAGCAATAACTGCAGCCAGCGCTTCGTGGCAGATACAGTAATTTTTACATGCATATCATGTAATTGTACTGCCAGCATTAACATATGCATTAATCATTCATAAGGCACGGCTCGTAACGGGGAGGAAACCGGGATGAAGAAACCTTTTAAAGAAAATTAAACAAAATAATGTAGCATGAAAACAATTTGAAATTGATTCATGTAATGTTTGCCTAATTGCATGTTAATAATAGAATAATATTATATATATATACTATAGCTTAATATCGGAGTATTTTTTTTCTACCTTGATATTGTCGTATGTTTTTAAAGTTTCTTTCCTTCCCGTGCTGCAAAACTCATACAAATCATTCGCTCCCTCTCGGATGTTTTGATATTTTAGGATTTTAAACTTGAAATCTCAGGAGAGTAATTAACCAGATGGGTTAAAAAAAAAAAAACCTCAACCGTGAGGAAGAAGATGGAAAATTGCATCAGATTTAATAAACAGGAAAAGAAGAAAGAAAAGGAAGAGAGGAAAAAAGGAAGTAGAGGCTAAGTTATCTAACCAGATCCGACACGAGTTTGAGTCAAAAACATGAAACAATCTCATCTGGAAGAGGAGAAAGAATAATAGTTGATGTAAGAGGAGCTAAAAATGAGTCGCTGAGAAGCAAATCCTCTGCCAGGTGAGATGTTATCCGTTTGAACGCACCTCGACTCTGCTGAAGTTGTCAAGAAACACCGAGCGACCTTTTCACAAACTTATCTTCGCTAATAAACTACTGATCTGTACCATCGTCTACAGGCCGGTCTTTTTTTAAATATATGTCCATCCTCAGTCGTCTCTAACAGCACCGCAGCAGGAGCTCTGTCAGTCTGCTCATCACCACAGGCAGCTTACATGGGTGGTGTCAGATCTCAAGCTCAAACAGACACAGGACCTCTGAGAAGAATCCAAGCCTGTCAGATCTGTACTTGAGGCCAAGTGAACTGAAAGTGCATTTTCAGATTTAATATGGTTCGCCTTTGTGTACGCACTGTGACTATTAAGTTTCTCTCCCGGGGCCTCATTTACATTTCAGCTTGATCCTCTATTTCAACTCAGCTGTATCATTTCTGTAACTTTTTTGAAATGTGTTTGCCGGCTGACACACACACACATAGACACACACACACGAAATCACAAATGAACTGCAAACAATTTCTAAATAGGCTGGTTTGCGTGAATATCAAACAAAGCAATCCTCTGAGGACAAATGTGAGTCGTCGCTGTGTACCGAAGCAAAACATTTGAAATATTTTGAAGTACAAAGATGAAAAACTGACCATAATCTGCAGCTGAAATTATATTTTAATAATTCAGGTTTATGCAAATAGAATGACCAGGACTTGCCTTTTTAATGATTTATTTCCACTGAGTTGTAATCGTACTCCCAGAGTCACGAGATGAGAAATGCGCTGAAATAAGTAGTGCAAGTTTGATTTTCACATTCTGAAAGTGTTTTTTTTCAACAAATTTATGAATGATATGTTTACGCAAATGCTTTCAACACATTCACAAGCTGCACTTCTTCAACAGAGGCTAAACAGAAGGCGCTACACATTACAGGCGTTAAGCTAAAGATCCTTTAGAACCTGATTTGATCTCGTTGCGGGTGTCCTCACGTCCCCACCATCTCTGCTGGACTCCTCCTTGTTTCCCAGTAATAAACCTTACCACTGTCACCATTTATCACCGTTCAATTTGTCGCCAACTGAGCAGTTATGGGCCCATGCTTGAGAATATACCGTGTCTGCACAACCCTGTGAACTTCAGACCTTGTACTATATGACACTTTTCAACTACAAAAATATGGGACACCTAACCCTCCTAATTTATTCCACAAGTCTCATTCCAATCCAGGGCAGTGTCCTCACAGTGCACTGCATGATATATCACACTGTACAGCCTGAAATATGATAAAGGCTTCTGCCACTTACACCCAGATACATCATTCTGAATGTTAATCAACATCTGCCACAGTTTTTTTTTTAAATTGTTTCAAAAGGCAAATTATTCAATTACTGCTAATTTTGTTAAATGTGCGCTCTTCTGTTAGATGAGACACAATTTATATTTGATTGATTTTATCTCGTACCAGCTGCAAGTTATTCTCAACCGCAGCTCGGCCAGTCGCGACCGCCTCGTTGCCGGTATCCTTGAACAGACCGCGTGTGAATACTCGCCGTGTTCGCTCGACTGCACCGTCGGTCATTGTGATGCGGGAGGCGTAGACTCTAAACTGTTGGACAGAAATGGTGCTGAACACAAAGTATTGATTGGGCTTTAAATTTTCATGTTACTCTCAGACTCCAAGTGCCCGCTTGCATTTACAAACAAAACAAACAAAGTGACCAAGGCCGCGGCATCCTGATACCTCCAGGGCATGACTCAGCCGATACGTCTGCGCGCCCGACACAGGCGAACAGGTTGTCTCGCTTCCACCAAATCCATACGGCTGCATTTTTGATCTGCCATCTATTGTTAACATTCGGTAAAGTTTGGGTAGCTGAAACTTCTTAGTTAGGGAATGATGTGCATAGGGACTAAATAAACCATGACGTTGGGTGATTTGATTATACTTAAAAAAAGTTCTCAGTTTCACCCAGAAACAAGAGATGCAAGTCCTATTTTTAGGCATAACTGTATACGATAAGGCTTTATATCACTGTCCACAAAAAAAAAAAAAAGGGAAAATGTGTCCGTTCTCACAGCACAGGTGGCAGAAGCAGCCAAACGTGACTTTGAACTGCTGCTCCAATCACCTTACTCACCCGACCTGCCATGTGTGGACGAGCATCTTGTCCTGGAGCAGTAGCACTGCAGCTTGAAGCTTTCCTCTCCTCTCGACAACAAACATTTGAGTTTTTGTGGACAATGAGGTTTTTAGTTATGCCCATACATGGGAGTTGTTTCCAGGTGGGGCCGAGATCTTTTCTGACTCGTACAGATTTGAATGCACTCTCGACTCATGGAGGATGCACTGAGAGGTGGTCTGTACTTCGTATGACCTCGCTTTTTTAGCAGCATCTACACGTCCTGGTGCGTCATGTTGAAGGATCATCTACTCAACAAACAACCTATGAGTAAGCAGCAGTGCATACCAATTCGCGTCCCAACTCCATCACGGGTCACTTCAATTTACCAAACACCTCTTTTTTCTTTTTTCTGTAAGTGGTGAATACTGATTGCATTGACCGTGTGTAAAATCGGAGGTCATGGGCATCATTAGTAGAGTCATGTTCTTATTTTAATAATTTCTTATGAATTTCTTTTTCTATCAAGCAGAAACTAGCTACCATTGAAGACCATATGCCCACACCAATGAGCATGTGGATTTTCAGGACTGTAACTACATTATTTCTCAAGTTATGGCACTTCTAGCATCACTTCATCACTTTTTATTTCTCAAAAAGTGACCCAAAATGTTACAGGTTATTCTTAATAACTTACATATGCACAGGAAAGAACAGACAAACATGAAATGGTCAAGCATGAACTGTCTTTATATTTGGTGGAATGACCCTCATATCAAAACTGACAACAGGCAACAACAGCTTCTGGCAAACTGGGCACAGAAAGTCCATTTCTGCCTCCCACTGGTTACAAACAACAACACATTTGGTCTCGGCCAAAGGAAATAATCTGCATGTTCATTTCCATGTAGAGAAGGGAGGCGAGATCCACTCATCAGTGGTCACTGGAGTCGCGTGTGGAGACGCATGCTAATGGGAAGTGTGGACGGATGCACTTAGAGCTCGTCCACTTATGAGCGGATCAGACGAGATGCATGTCGGCGCTGGCTGTGTTTCAAACTCGCTCGTTTGTTCGAGGCAAAGTGTTGACACCCGGTACAAATGGCCGCGCAAGGTGGAAGCTGAGAGGGGAGAAAATGGGAAAAATCTCTGTTTAATGGCATTTATAATGTCCACAGAGGAAGTGGCCAAAGTAATGTGAAGACTAAAAAAAAAAAAAAAGGATGATTTGAGATGGAAGTTCCAACCCTGCCCTCCTTTCACATCTCTCCACACTTGGCCAACTTCTCTAGAAATTAGGCATAATTGTCAGACTCTGAGGAATTGTCCTCTTATGATTTTGCAGCGACCCAGAAAGGTGGTTTTGGAGGTACCAGCCGTTCATCCCAGCCAGTGCTGCAGTGAACGTGCACCACATCTGCCTTTGTTTATTGCCAAAAGTTTCTTGTCAGAAGGACGTAAGCATTGTGTTGTAAGCATGTTTTTATGGCAAATCCAAGTCATTTTCACTCCACTCTCTTCCCCACAACCATACTTAGCCACGGCTCATTTGTCCTCTCACATTCCAGTGGGAGACTCTTTTGCACTTTCTTCATCCGAGCTCTGACATCCTCCTCCTCTCTGTATTGTATATTGATGTCCCTTCATAATACGTTGTAAGCTCTCCCTTTCTTTCGCTTGGTTTATTAATCAATAATTCCTCGCGTTGTGTGTTATTTTGTCACTTTCCAACTCATTTATCACACGTAACATGATTCTGATACTGGATGACTCCTTCGGGGAGCCGAATTGCAATTCATCTTTCATGTTGAACTTTGCCGAAGATCAACATCTTCTTGGTTGTGATGAGACGGCATCTCCACGGACTATAAATTAGTTCTGAGAGTTTTCAGCTCCCATGATATGAAAATGTCAATCTGGCTCTTAAGGGAGCAACATTGCAATCAATTTCCTAATGCTAAAGTGAAAATGTCAAGAACATTCGATGCTGATTTGCCCCAAGGCCCTTGGTGTTCAGCTGAAGCTCATTATTATGTATATATAACTTACTGTAAAATATCTCTGATGTGTCTGAACTTCTTGCCAAGAGTTTCTTTTATTTAAAAAATTAACATGTGTGCTGAGAGTCCTCCTCAAGCTCTCCGGCTTCACATGACAGCGTAGCAGAGACGAGATCCTCCGACAGGTTATTTATGTGTTGCTTTGTATTACAAAGAGATCCATTAAACATGAAGAATAAGATGGTGGTCAGATAAGTCTTTAGGAGAAAAGGGGTTTGACAACACTGCAAACTTCATACGGTGTTACTCCAGTGTTGCCTTGTGCAGCCAAATAAATGAGTACTCAAAGATAGATTGGTAATTAGATTTATTTAATTAAATAAATCTCCACATTTAACATAAATCCTTGTTGTGTTCAACCATTCTAACCATTGTTTTTTAATGTTAATGCAATAGCAGATACAATTGCAACATACACCCATGAATTAACATTTTAATGTTCGATTCAGTAAAACTTAAGCACCTTAAAGATGTAAAGAATTGCAACTAATCCAGTAATTAGCACTAGAAGTAACTTTTGCAAAGCAAAAAGTTAATAATACTGAAAACAAATCCAGTATATTTAAACAGAGTCTCATATCTAAAGGAGAACAGAATGAAAACTGAAGCTTTTAGGGATGTTTTCAGTACCATAACCTGTCCTATCATCAGTTTTATACATTTTAATACTACCCATGTTGTGTACTGAGATTAATGCATTTATGTAGGTTTTACTAAAAGGAGACTTGTAGACAGAGTGAGTGAACATAGTTACTGTAATGGGAATTTAAACCATCTTATGGCCAAGCTCAGCATGTGACTGATTCAACCCAAAGAGTGTCAGCTGTTAAAGTTAGTAACTTCGTTAACTGGATTGTGGATAAAATCAAATGCCTCGAACAAAGAGAGCCATATTGGATCTAAGTCCTTTACTTACTCTGGTCTCAGTGAGGACTTTGACATTTCTCCTCTCTTGTAGTCATTAACTGGGTTTCAAATTACTTTGTTAATTAATTCTTTGAGCTAAGATTCGTCAAGCTGTTTCCCCTCTAAATGTCCTTTAAGTTTGTTTAGGCTGATTTGGTCATTGAAGACACTATATTTTGATACTGATGTCACTTAAGTGCGTCTGTATTTGAGGTTTCATCTTACTGACTCATGTTGATCCAAGTGTTTGTTTCCTATTATGGATTTTATCCTCCTTTGTCCACACCATTCCTAACTGGAGAAGTGTTTCTAACAGCCTGTCAGAAGGCCTTGGTTTTGTATTTCCTGTGTTATATTTGTTGTGTGATGCCCCCAGAGGCCAGAGAGAGAATGATGCAGGTGCTCGGTGTTGGACGCCTGTGATAATAGCAGCTATGATTACTTTTTTCCTGTTTCTTTGTGTCTCCACCTCCCAAAGAAGGCACATAATGGCACTTTTTTTGTTTGTTTTTTAATGTCTCTAGTTAACTGAAACGTAGGCCTTTGCTTCATTGTGCTGTTGTTGTTTTAATTCTTCTGTCCTCCAAAGACACATCCATGTTAATTAGTTTTTATGACGACAAGGAGAATAATTTGTGAGAGTACCGTTGGTAAAACATCACCAAACTTGTGTACAGTCGTGACTCGATAATCCAACACTAAATGTAAAACCTTCTTTTATGTCGGATAGCAAGGCTGTCGGATTGTCAAGACGGAGGTCGAGATACAAGGAGGGCTTGATGCTGGAAGGCTCATTAGTTGTTAATATTTATTGTTCATAGTTGTTACAATAACTTGTAGGGCTGGTCTGAATAGCACTTTCTGGTCTCTGGATATTCAGGCCCAATTAATGACGAATATCAGAATATTTGGCGCAGTCTGGAGGTCACTTCCACCCCGGGGGAGCGCTCTGACTGGGTGGAAGTGGCCAGAATGTACAGGCAGTACTTGGCTGCTGATGCTAGTTTAGGATAGCGGTCACACTTCTGTTTCCACCATCGACGGCGGCGGGGGATTGCCGCCACCATTGGTGTTTACTTCCATGAACACTGAGCACACTCGTTGCGTGTGACGTTGTCGTGTCCTCTTCTGTGCGTGCGGGACACTTTTGGGTCGTATGAAGTTCACACAGCAGATCACATACAAGTCCTGTTTAATTGGAAATGTGAACGAACTCACAAAGAAATCGGATTTCACAAAAAAAACCAAATCGATCATTAAGTCCTGCAGTGTGAACGTAGCCAATCTGTTGAATTGTTCAGTCAGATAATACACCGTTATCCTTGTTTGTGACATAAAATGTCATGTCGGAGTCAGAATCCAAGGCTGTCGGTATGTTAAGGCTATTTTTCATGGGTTCTGTTCGTTTTTCCTAAAAACTTGTCGGATAGCAAGGTTTAGGATTGTTAAGGGTCGGATTATCGAGTCATGACTGTATAAGCAAATAGATGCTCACACCAGCAGCAACATTTGCATTCATTTGATCACATTTCTGTTCACCCAGTGACATAAAGTCCAATAATCACGCTGCCTTTGGTCTTCTCCCACTCTTCAGTCGGCTCTTTAGCTGCAACAAACTGCTCCACTGTGTTCACCAGATAGTCACATCTTGTTTTGTGCTGATCTAAAGCCATGAAGTTATAGAGCTTAAAAAACCAAAACAGCGAACAGAGAGGCACCTGAACAAATCACAGAGGTAAAAAGAGCTGCACGGTCTAATTTCTGTGTGGTTTTTGCACCTCCCACATCACCCTTTGTTATTAGATCCACTGTTATCATAAAGCCTTTGATCAGCGCAGCTTTAAAAAGAAACGCATTTATCCAAAATCAAACCGGATCACGTTCTTTGTGTTGAAACGAGACAATAAGAGTTGTTGTTTGTTCAGGTTGGTGCATCGACGCATCGTAGAAAGTCTGCCACCGTTTGTAATTACACGTACTGCAGTAATATAAAGCCGCTGCACCGTGAGCCTGTCAGTGTTTTCGTGTGATATACGGATAAAGCAGCTGTCCTTCCCCCCCCTTGGCCTGCATTTATAGAATACACAGGAGCTGTGGGTCTTTCTCATTGTATTTCATAAAATCCAGGTCATTTCATGCAGATTGACTGTGTTTATATAACTGCCTCGGGCCTCTTGAGGTGAACGCTTGTTGTCTGAAACATCCCAGCCCCATTCCAGCTGAATGAGGTGAAGCGGGCCCCCGTCTCCACCTGTCTGATAAATGGCTTGGACCCAATTCCCTCGCTTTGCTTTTTTATGTCGTCACCTGTCTTTGATGTCATCAGATAATTGCTCCTTTTAGAACTCGGAAAGGGCCACTCGGCGCTCATGGGATGGAAGAGTATCCATGGTGACAATCTTTGTTATTCCACACTGCAAACAACTGTTTATTGTGCCCTGGACGAGGAAAAAAACGCTTTTGAGTGGAGATACTGCACATCTGGGGCCGAGGAAAATGAGAGACAGCGAGAGACGGGCAGAAATGGAAAGAAAGAAAGAAAAACAGTGAGGGAGAATTGAGAGATGAGAGGCAAACTAGAAAGATCGTATTTGTGTGTATGAGCGAGTGACAGACAGAAAGAGAGACGGGTACTTAAATGGATTAGGACTGTTCAGGGAGAGAAAAGAAAGCTAGACGGGGACTGTGCAGGGGGAAAAAAAAATACAAATCCGCAGGATTTTCTTTCCTGTGTTCACAAAGGGGCTGCATGTGAAGAGCATTGATCCTAACCAGGCAGGAGATATATTGATACCCACATTGGCTAGATGGATGGACAGGAAGCGGGTCCGTGTAGATGGAAGATACAGATTGCAGTCACGTCTCTTAAACTGAACACACTGTACAGTCCGTCCTACATTACCTGCCTGTGATGTATTGCAGCTGTAGAAACCTTTTTTCCTCATATATTATTATCAACAAGCGCACACACGCCCACAGCGGGAATTATTTCAGATCATTTGTAAGTCCCGTGATTCTGCCGTGTCCTCCAGCTCCCCCTCCTCTTTTCCTGCATTAGACTTGATGACTGGGCTAAACTCAAACTATACGTCAAAGCACTTTGAATTACAATCCTCTTCACACTCCAGTGCAACAATGAAATTGGCCATTTCCCACATTTTGCACTTATTACTATTGGATATTGCCAAATGCAATTATGGCCGAGAATGCACGGCTTCCAGTTGAGGTTTAACTTTGAACGGCTACGGTATCAAGTTTATAGTAGCTCTGCAAGGTAATGAGGATCACATATGTTAATGTGCTCGGTTGATACAGAAAGCACAGAGCTCCCAGGGAAACATTTGAAGCAGGAAACAACTTTATGTATTTTTGTGAACTTCTTCTTTTCCCTACAAACAGGGATGTTGCTTTCACCACAAAGTCTGCAGCTATTTTAAAGACAGAGGATAAATTACAGATCACTCAGGAGTGTTGACTGCAGCTGGTTCAGCTCTAAGGAAGAGTTAGAAGGTGATGGATTTGCTAAGATATATACAAGATCTTCTGCGAAAAACACACAGCAAAGAAGGGCATGGATTACATACTTTCAGCAAACAAGTCGGGAGCCACATCGTGTGAAATTGCTGCCTGTCTACAGCCATCTGCGAGCGATCTGCCCACATCATTTTTGTTGTTGTGTATGCTGAACCATTACCAGCAGCACTTATTTCAGTGGACCCTCAAAGATATCTCTGGGGTCTGGAGCAGCAGTCACATCCCTGCACTGCATCTTAATGACAGGACAAGAGGAGACCAAGTTGGAAGAAGGGATGCAGCGGAGAGGAAAGGAGAGTGCCAAGAGCGGGAGGAGAGCAAAGAAAGGAGGAGGGAAATTATAATAACTCAACAAATAGGAGAAGGAGGGATCACATAGTGGCCATGCAGAGGCCTAGTGTGCACATTCTGGACATCTTGATTACAGATCCACGTCCTCCAGGATGATGAATGATTTTAAATGTGATCCACTGACTTTAGCTGCACGTGGAGGTTGTTAAATGTCTTCCGAAGTCCATATTCTTCTTATGTATTTGCAGCATATCTGCTAAACCTTACTTCTTTCCAGTGTGACATTTAGCGCATGTCTGTCCGTCCTGGAACAAAAAAAAAAGCTTCCTCTTCTCTTGACCTACTTAAGGACTTTTCTTTTTTGCCCATAAAAGGATTTTTTTTGTGTGTGACTGTCCTCGTAAGAGAAACAGCAGCAGTCATGTGACATTGTTTTCAGAGTCACAAATGGACAAAAACAGACGCCATCGATTGTTTAGTTGTGATGCTGAACGTATTGGGAAACTCTTCGAGGAAGAGTTGTGATTTGAGGATATAAAAATTGTTTTAATTTGACAAATAAAGAGTAGAAGACAGACAGAGGAGGGAGGAAAATAGGACAGAATAAGTGATAGAAGTCCTGGAAGTACTGCAAACTGACAATAGCCTAAAAAAAAAGAAACACAAGTGGGAGAAAGAGAGTAAGTAAATGATTGTGATTGGAGGGTGATGGAACCAGAGGACTTAAAAGCACGACTGATAAAACAGGAGAGAATTTTAGGGGAAACAGAACAAAGCCTCCAGTGTTATGTGTGCGCATGTGTGGTTTTTTTTTTCCAAGAGTGCATATGTGTGCTTGCGTACAGTAAGAAAGCCTGCAAGCATTTTTTTTTTTAAGAAGCCAAACCTCCCTGGTTTCCAATTTGCAGAAGTCTCACTCTCCCCGTGGAGTTTCACGCGGCGCATTCTTGTCATTTTGCGAGGCTGAGTTTTGCAATCAGCGCTGTGTATTGTTCACGCATCTCTGTTAATCCCGGTCTAGTCCTGGTGGATTAGAGCAGGCGATTCCTCTGGGGTCTCGAGGCTCAGCTTTATTGATACTCGGCGCTGTTTTTGGGAGGAGAGATGTTCTGGCTTAGCAGCAGGAGAATCAGATATTATTTCACTGTCTGCTGCCTTCATCCGCCCTTCCCGTAACTTGTCACTGTCACGCCAACGTTGGCGTTCATTCCAGCTGACATATTGCGGTTTCTCTTAAACATGCCGTCTCATCCGTCACGTGATGACATGACAAATGTCAGATGGTGCTCTTTTTGAAAGAGGACAGTATGGCATATAAGGACGGACGGCTGTAGAGTCGCACCAAAGGGAACCCGTCAATGGAGGTGTGCGGTGGTCATGATGATATTAACGATAAAAGCCATAAATTATCAGTCAGGAAGCTTGTCTGCATAATTCATGTCTTTGTCAAACGGAATATTTTATCCACTGTATACTTTCTCCTTCTTTTGTAGCTTCTGTTCTTGTGCCACAGAGCGAGGAGATCTTTGCGTGAAGCACTTTATTACGCTGTGTGTGTGTGTGTGTGTGTGTGTCAGGAATGAAAATTCATCTTTTTGCTGAGGGGAACATATGACCTCAAAATATAAAAGTGTTATTGTTCAGATTTACTGACATTTAGAGTTTTGAGTTGAATGTATTCATCCATTGTTCTCTAGATGAAACAGGAATAAAAACACAACCTGCATTTTATGATCTCAACCATTTGCTGCCAAGTGAACTGATAAATATACATTCAGCATCTTGCAATGTATGCATGTTTTATACGACGTATTGTTTGAAGTGTGCGGCTCAAGCGCTTCTACTATATAGGTATTCAAATGCGGTCGTGCAAGCTTGGTGTAAAAAGATAAATATTTTATCTGTGGAACAAATAAGACTCCTCATCCTCGCTATCTCTGACCAAAAGAGTTCAAACACATGTCATACGCATGCATAGCTATCACTTGAATATTTTGTTTCTTATGATAAATCTCTGTTGAGCTCAGTGGCTGGCTGCTGGGGATAACTGAACCATACATTCAAGACGAAAGCAGAGCAGTTTTCCTCCTAATCAGTCATTCATACGCCGTAGTGCTTGAAAGTGCTTCAGAAATGGCACAGAAGAATAAACCAAAGTCTTTCATTATAAGCAATAAACGAAATAAGCCTTTAAAACGAAATTACTGATACTTCCCACTACTGTTGCACTGTTGCCTCGCACCTAGAAGGTCGCCGGTTCGTGTCCCGGTGAGGACACCCGGGATCTTTCTGCGTGGAGTTTCCATGTTCTCCCCGTGCAGTGTGGGTTCTCTCCGGGTTCTCCGGCTTCCTCCCACAGTCCAGAAACATGTTGGTGATTCTAAATTGTCCGTAGGTGTGAATGTGAGTGTGCTTGGTTGTCTGTCTCTAAGTGTAGCCCTGTGATAGACTGGTGACCTGTCCAGGGTGTCCCCTGCCTTCACCCTAAATGGGCTGGGATAGACTCCAGCCCCCCCGCGACCCTAGTGAGGATTCAGCGGTGTATAGATGATGGATGGATGGATGGTAGTCCAGACAGGCAAATAAACACTCTCTTACACTTTGCATACAACTCCTCTGGCATTAATGTTGTTTAATGTTAGCAGCTCGGCTCACCTTAAGAATTTTATTTGTGGTTTTGAAACCTGTTCTGCCATAAATTTGTTAGACAGTCCTGCTAGATGAATTCTTTATGTCAGAATTTATAGTTTTGTCTTTTGTTTTGACCAAATACATTCTCAGCTTATCAATGCTTCGAGCAAGTGATCAAGTGTTAGCAAAGTCATATATGTCACTAAGATGTGTTTGCATTTGGCTCAAATTCCCACTGTGCCTCCAGTAGCCATACATACAGAGGCTTAATATCTTCATCAAACGTTGTGTTACTTCTTGAGGTGAAAATTAGGAATAAACATTTTGTATACAAGCAGAACTATAAATTCTCTGACTTATTGAGTGGATATAAATGTAATGTAAACGCTCATTAGCCTAAACATATAGTTACCAAATATATTTAGTAATTGATTAAGGTAATTAAGCAACAGAGGAACCAGTAACACACCCAAAACCTGACCCATCTACTGACTGCATACAGCTCTACTTCACACTTAATAAAGTATCACGATAGGACTTAAATAACAGCAGTTAATAAATGTCAGTTGTGTTTAATGCATTCTCAAATAAAAATATTACTTATAGAGTCCAAACTGTAAAATGCCCTCTAGTGTGTGTCGTTAGCGCCAGCAATAGCAGCAAAAATGATGTTTTTGTTGTTAAAGCGGTTTGGCCAACAGCATTTTCTTGGTTTCTCGTGACACGTTTCTCATTAAACGTGGTCATGACCCTGGTTTCCGCACTTCTTACATCACCTCTCACAGTAATTGGCAACTTCAGCTGTGTTTGTCTGCTTTTTTTTTTCCTTCCTATCCATTGCAGCTGTAGTCCTGAGGCCTGTTGCACTGGGAATACAAATCCACATTTACAGTGTTTTCTAATTGAGCCTTTCACATGCTGCCTATGTGCTAGCGAGGGACAAGTCCATAACGCCATGATGAAGTTCATACTTGAACCTGACGACAGGCTGTCCTGCACCGGTACATATGTGTGACAGTTATGCACCTGCTGTCTGTTAATTTTAACACAGCACCGTGGAGAGGGGAAAAAAGTAACAGAAGCATTAGCATGCCACCTGTCAGACACGCTGACAGCATGAAATGCAGCTCATGCTGTCAACGGAATATGATCACTGTATTTGTGTGCCCATCACTTATGCATACACAGAAACACATATGCCCGAGTTTCAGCCAAGCATGCCCCCGTAAATCCTGACGAAAGGAGCGAATTTGAAAATATTTTGGGGCAGTTTCAGAGTTGGGATCGCTGTAATGGTATACAGAATTTGCACTGACTCAGCAGAATTTGACAGCATGTTTCTCCCGAGTCCACATAATTAATACGAGCTGGTGCAGGCTACAGTATCGATATACTGCATACCCACAATCCACTGCCTTTTTTTTAATATAATGTTTTCCCCGTGGAGGATTTTTCTGTTTCTCATCAATATTTGCTCGTCTTCGCTTAATGCTCCTCTTCTGGGGATTAATAATTACGGTATTTTATGATGCAATCATAGCTCAGTTTCACAATTAAGGTTTAATATGCAGAAAATGTATGCAAAGTAACTAAAGCCTTACCTCAAATAAAAAAAAACATGTTGTCTGTGAAGCAGAAAACAATAAATCATGTGCTCAGGTCTCAGAAAAAGGCCACTTTACACTGGAACAAGTGCAAAAAGCCTTTTATTAGATCATTATTCAGGTGAGAAGCATTTCAAAACAACTGTTTGTCATCTTAAGCTGCAGAACATTTGTATCTGTTCACTGTTAAGAAAAGAAATGAGCTGCAATGAGTTTCTGATAATGTTGTGTACAAACTGGCTTCGCTCTGTGGTGTTAAATATTTAGGTTTTGATGTCTTGCATAAAAATGCATACAGAAACAGAACGGAAACGAGAACCTGGCGGTGTACTGTGACAGTCATCATTTTGCAGACTTTGGTGTGAGTTATTTCTCGTGCCTCCTTGAGTAAATGACCCAAGCATACTCTGTTTTGATGCAAAATAAACTACCGCTGACACCATTGTTTAAATCATCTTTTGAAATTGCATTTAAGTACCTGCCTTTAACAATATTAAGAAATATTTTTGTGATGTTCCGATAAAAGTAATGCAGACGCTGCTCATCATACCTGGAAAAGTTCACTCCAGGCTGCTGAAATAGAGACTCCAACACTTTATTGAACCTCAGAGTCAGGAGGAGTCATGCAGATTCCATCCTTCCATTGAACTGGATTAGCGCTTCACCCTTGTGGAGTTGCTGAGGAGTTTGACAGTCTAGTGCACGAGTGTTTCGTAGGGTGGTGATGCAGGAGTGTAGGGCACCTTTGTACCTCCAAATTGAGAGCTGTGGTCAAACACGCCTCTGGTGAGTGTTGGACTCCGCTAAGGTGAGCCCTCGTCTCTGATCCTGTTGGTGATATTCATGGACAGGATCTTAAGACATTGCCGGGGTGAGGAGGGTGTGCGGTTTGGGAACCTTTGAGTCAAATGGTCAAAGGACTGGCCTTCAACGTGCACTGGATTGGGATGAGTGTCAGCACCTCCAAGTCTGAGGCCGTGGTGCTGAACTAGAAACCAGCTTCCTCTGTGCTGGGATGTGTTTCTGTCTCATGCAAAATAAGTGTTCGTATCTTATGATGTTTTCCATGAGTAAAGGGAAAATGGAGCATGAGATGGACGGACGGATTGGGGAAGTGTCAGCAGTAATATGGGTGTTGTGCCAGACCATTGTGGTGAAGGCTGAGCTCTATCAGTCAGTCTATGCTCCAACGCTCACCTACGGTCTTGAGCTCTGGATGGGGACCGCAAGAACAAGCTCCATATACATGCAGCTAAAATAGGCTTCCTCCTTAGGGCGGCTGGGCTCAGCCTCAGAGATGGAGCTCGGATATCCAGAGGGAGCTCAGAGTGGAGTTGCTGCTGCTTTGCTTCGAGAGGAGCCAGCTGAGGTGGCTTCGGCATGTGATTAGGATGCCTCCCGGGCTGCTTTCCTTTGGAGGTTTTCTGGGCACGTCCAACCGGGAGGAGACCTCAGGGTAGACCCAGGACTCGCTGAAGGGATCTCATTTGACCTGTGAACGCCTTGGGATCCTCCTGGAGGACCTAGAAAACGTTGCTGGGGAGAGGGACATCTGGAATGCTCTGCTTAATCTGCTGCCGCTGTGACCCGACGGCGTATCAGCAGAGGAAGATGAATGAATGGCTGGATGGATGGAGGATGTGTTCCCTAATTTGTATGCGTTCTTAGATTTTGAGCTGCAGATTAGTTTAGTGAGTGAGTATAGCATTTTTTTTTAATTTGTAGAGAAAAGCTGCGGAGAGGGAAGAGCTGGCAAAGCTGAATTGTTTCACCTGTAAACTCTGGATGTTAAAATTGAACTGAAACAATGCTTAAATATTTAATATTAGGTATTTAAATGCGTGTTGGTGGATCAGCATGTATGTGATGGTATGAAGTAGCTCCCTTCATGGCTTCCTCCTCCCGTCTCAATCTCTGCTCCTCTCAAATACATTTAAAGAGTCTCTCAACATTCAAGGCAAGAGGTCACCTGACAGGCTCAGAAAAAACGGAGCGAAAGGTCAAGGATTTCTGCCAGCCAGACAGCAAGCGGGAGCTGCACCTCTCCGACCTGTTGGGTTGTTTTTTTGTTGTTGATGTTAAGTGGAAAGTCTATGAAAGCAGACAGTGGAGAGAACAGTTATTGGGTGAATTGTGGGAGAGAGAGGAGTGAAAAAGCGAAAAATTGAAGCATGGGAAGTAGACAAACAAAGAGAAGGACAAAGGGGGAGGAGGAGGAGGAGGAAGAGGAGGCGTAAAGACGAGGAAGCAGCGAAACAAAGGGGGGTTGGGAGTAATGCAGGGATTCCTGTTGACGCACAAATGTTTAATCCATGATTATTGATTTTTATTAAAGCAAGAAAGCGAGAGTCAGAACACTTTTCAAACAAATATGGTAAAACAGTTTGGTGGTAAATCATTTTCATCAAAGCTGCCTCGGTGGGGTTCGGCCCTCAGGTAGTTTAAGGCAGGATTTTGTTTTAAAAAAAAATACTGAAATTAATAAATAGTCAAACAGATATTGATCCGGGTGTTTCCCCGCAGAGGTTTTCTGAGACTTCTACCTACTGGAGAGAAACCTCAGGGCACCCTCAAAACACACTGGACGGTTCTTATCTCCTATCTGGGAACCCCTCAGGGTCACATGCCAGATTTATTCACATCACAGTTGGATAAACAGCACAGAGTAGTATTGTTTTACGTGTTTGTTGTTCCCCATATATGGATCTTTCATTACTCCTCTGTGTAACACTGTTGTGTATTTGCGAGTATTTCTGCATGACTGCTCATGGAGGTCTGCGCGTGCACTCTCCTGCGCTTCTTCTCTCTGTTAAATGGTTTGGTCAGAGCACCATAAGATAAGCCCCCTGGCTGCTGTTAGCGCCGCATGTATCTAATTGGCCTCAGTTAGAGGCTCAGTTTGTGAATGATGAAGTGTCAGCGAGCTCTTATCCCTAAGATACGTGGCGCTGCCGCTGGGCTGTGACAGAGACTAATGGATAGGCTTTGCCATGAGTACTCCTGCTGCCGTCCGCTAACATTAAACCACAGTGTTGCACGAGTGCACGCCCATCACAGACTGTCGCACGTACACAAGCGCTCGCCGTGCACACGTCTGCATGAACGCAAGGAAACTACACACATTCATTCGTGCATTTTGTTCGCAGAAGTATGACAAGCCCACATAGGCGTACCCTCAGGGTGCATGTTCATGTCCACATACATTCAAATGACCAAGCACATACACACGAGTAAAAATATCCCGTATGCGCAGCTGCAAGCAGCAGCATGCTATGTGCATTCCATGCTTGAGAGAGAATTGACTTTGCGTCCACATGTGCGGCAGCTTCTTCGTCTGAAACCTCAAGGCCTTCAGCTCAGCCGTGAGCCTGGACTCTGATTAGCCTCACAATCCTCTCATATTGAGGAGTTCTCCCCTTTGGTAACAAACGCGCTTTCTGAGCTTCTACACAGGCCCGGGATTTTTTTTTGGCACAAGCTTGAGGGTGAAAACAATATTTTAACATCAAAAGTGGATCTCTCACTTCTATTTCCGAGCCTTTCGTTACTTATTTTCTCCTCGTCCGTCTCTTTTTGCCAACAGGTCGGCACACATGACCTCCTGTTCGCCGTCTCTCTGCTTTAATTTATGGTTACGTCCATCACAAAGCATTAAATAAGTGACTGGAAGAACCCCTGGTAATAGTAAATGTAGGTCTCACCATATATTTACATCTTATTCAGCCAACTATCTCGCCCACACAAAAATCCTTGAACTCCCTCTTCTGGCATTGATTAAACCCCCGAAGACTCATCTCTGCTGATCAGAATTAGATATTTAGAAGTTGTTTTTTTTAAATGCAAATAATCCCTTCATGCCTTAGATTGCCTCCTCCACCCTCCCATCTCCTGCTTGCTGCAGCTTGAGCACACCAGCTCACAGATCGACAGCACTGGCTCCTTACATCTGTCTGAATAAGTGTTTCAAGGCAGAAATGCTCAGCCACGGTGTTTATTTTGCTCATAATATGTCTTCTATAAAAAAAAAGAAGAAGAAAAGAAACGCCATATGGATGTTTTAACGAGGTTAACTGAAACATCTTTTTCACTGGAGGAGGGTCTGTAAACTTCTTTCCACATAAAGCACTCCCTACATTGATTGAGCAATAAAACGTGAACAAATCAGAGCAATGAGCGTTTTAGATGTGACTGGATGCACATGAAAACGGGCCGGCAGAACGCATCGGACCTGGTGGGTGTTGTCGAGTTATTATTCTGAGATTTATTGTACATTTCGCTGTCCTGGAGCCGGGGGTTTTCTCTTCGACAATAAATCGTTTTATTGTTCCTCCAGTTTCTGACAGTAAAGAAATGCAAAAAAAGAAATATCAGCCTCTTCGCCTGCCTTCATTTATTTATCAGAGACTATATGCATTAATTATAATTAGGCTGATTCATCTGATTTAGCCTTAAGGCAAACTTTCATCTGCAGTCTCTGGTGGGTTGATATATAATAAAAGAAACAAATACACGCACACTAAAATAAATCAGACAAACAGAAGCGGCTGAGATTCTCTAAGTGTCTCCGTGTGTAAAGTATAAAATTTTAATGCTTCTCGCAGTGGAAAGCAACAGGAGTGCGTCTTGCTCCTCAAATTGCTCGGCTGTGAAGTTGTGTGACAAAAAGAGGTAAAAGGTTTTTTTTCTGCAATTAGGCGGGAACCGGACAATCAGTGGGGCTTTGGGGGATAACTCTGTTTGTTTGTGTTTAAAGGTGTGTGTGTTGGTGTGTAAGTGCCCAATTAACGAACGCGTCTTCTGCCAGCGTCGGAATCTTGTTGGCAATTAAGACGACACGACAGAAAGCGAAGACGTCGTCTCAGAGGACGCAGAGCGTTGAGATGATGTCGTTATTAAAGATCTCTGAAGCAGCCATGGGGGCCATTGTTACTGAGGGCAGACGCTTAACTGGCAAGAAAACTGAGAGGAGGGAGGGGTTTATAGAGACACAAGGAGGAAATGTATAATTGAAAAAAAATAATAAAAAATCTATATTCAAATTAGATATTGTCCCTCAAGCAAAAAGCTGACATGTTAAGTTATTTATACTTAGACTGTGAACGTATTTACAGGACGCATGGCGAGATGCTGTGGAAAGGCAATGCAAGAGTTGGCAGGAGATGAAACAAAGACAGTGGGGGCTTTATGTGTGTGTGAGAGAGTTCATTTTAAGGCAATAGATCTTACTCTTGGCAACACATTTTTGCTCGCTGACAGGCACTGGAAATGATGCAATAAGCCAAAGGATGTTTCCTTTCCAAGATCTCTCCCTCTCTGTCTCTCGCAGCTCTGTCTTCCAGTGCCATTAACGAGGTGCCAGAGGCTGTGTGGGCCAAATTAATACCTGTATTGACCCGATCTTGCATGAGAATCGCAGCTGCAAGCCAGCCACTGGGAGAAACACACACACACAAAGTCCTTGTTGTTATTGTGCACAAGGAACTCAAAAAAAATGTGGGAGATAATGAAGTAAATATTGATGTGTAGATCCAAACTGTGGGTTTGGATGTCTGAAAAATCAAATTACACCCGGAGTTTGTGCTGTAAATATTCATAATGTATCACTGTGATATATGGGGTTGCTGACATTCAGTGGTGGAAGAAGAATTGAGATCCTTCACTTACGCGTTATTGGATTAATATTGATGCAGCAGCGTGAAAGCAGCATTTCTGGTGGAGCAAACTATAGTGTGCGCAAGCAGGCAGTTTAATCTGCAGCGATGCACTGTGTTTAATAAAATAATGATAAAATATCAATCTTAAAGGCTGTCAGATAACTATAGTGGAGGGAAAAGTACTCAAATCACTCTAAAATGTAACACAGTGCAAGTCTAAAGTAGCTGTACATCAAGATTTTATGCACAAGTTACTGTTTCTTACTTTACTTTACTTATTGGTGAACTTATCTCATATAAAGTTAATACAGGATTAACTTGGGGATTTTACAATCATACACTGGGAATATTTATGGAGTAGTTAGAGTGCCAAATTACAAAAACAAATCAGTGAAAGAATAAAAAAAATAAATAAAAGTGAAAATTAAAAAAAGAATAAACAAAATAAATAATGTGGCAATATAAAGCAACATTAATCAAATCCATAAAAGAAAAGGCTAGTAAAAGTAAAAATATGAAGACAAATAAATAAAATAATTAAAATGTATTTATTTATGTTTATTTGTTTATCGTTTGATTTATTTTTTATTATTTTTTCATTTTTACTTATTTTTATTTTTATAATGTCGTTTAAACAGAAAAGGCACAACGACATTCCTGCTGCACACATTTTTCTGCATTTTTCCTTTGCTTTTAAAGTGACCTTTGAAAAGCACTTGGAAAGCAAATAAATAAATAAATTAATAAATAATAAAAAAAATAATTTAAAAATAATTTTAGAAATTAAATTTACATTTTTTAAAAAATTGATTAATTAATTTTAAAAATAAAATAATAATAATAAATATTTTTTAGTATTATTTGTCTTTATTTGTCTTTATATTTCTACTTTTATTAGTCTTTCCTTTTTTGGATTCATTTTTGGTTAATATTGCTTTATGTTGCCACATAATTTATTTTTTTATTTTATGTATATTTCTTTTTATTTCCACTTTTATTTTTTTTATTCTTACTGTTACTTATGAAAGTAAGTTTTAAAACCAGAGGAGAGATGAGCTTCTCAGTTCTTAGTGGCAAAGACAGCGCAGCATTCGGTTTTGCAATTTGTCAAAATGATCGATGGCTTGAGGAATTTTCTCTACTTCTAAGATGCAGTAAATGATCAGTGAAATTTAGTTAAGGGATTGTTAACGAGTGACAGATTGCAAGAACTCCAAAAACTAATGGGCTTCAGTTTTATGGATGTGATTAAAAAATCCCTTTTAAGTTTTGTCTTAAAACCTAATTACTGGTGTTTAGAGCTTCAAAAGGTAAAACCACATAAAATTAAATAATCCCACATTTAGATTTGGATGAGGGTTAAGAAGTTTACTGTTTCAACAAGACTCTGAACTTATAAAATAATGTGTGTGGGGTTGCGTTTGCTTGACTGACTCTCTCGGTTGTTTTCAGTTTCACACTGTTGTCTGGCTTGTCGAGGTCCAGACACATGCTATTTCTAGGAGACAGGTGACGGGCTGATCGTGAGCAGCAAAAACCCACATCAAAGATTCAAACTTTCTTTCAGGCAGCTGCAGATGGAGTCTCAAAAAAAAACTGCCTATCTCAAATAACAGTCACCTACGACTTCAGTGATGCTGACATTTTCTGCAAAACAGCAGATTTGAAAGTCGATGTGATTTTGATGAACCACGGCTGGTTGGCTTGGAGGTTGACTAGCAGAGGCTGTTTTTTTAAGAACTTGATTGTATTTTCAGGTCTTTTGTTCAACTTATAAGACAAATTTAAGGACAAATTAAACCGGTTTTAATTCAGGTGGACTATTCTTTTGAGTAGCTTGACTCAAACAGCCAATCCACCTTCATCCTTAACACACACACACATCGACAGGCCACAACTGCCTCCAGGCAAACTGAAGGGGGCTTGTTTGGTTTGAAGTGGCCTTTGTTTAGAGAGTCTGTTAGATGGCGCGGTGCTTCACCTCACCTGCGCTGTCCACACATGTTGTCCTATCAAAGTTTTCAGCTGAATGCCACTTATTAAAAAAAAAGCTCTGGGCAGCCATCTGGGGGGAGAGAGAGAAGCAAAGTAAGGACAATAAACCAAACAGCAACAGCAGCAAACATTTGTCTCATGTTGAAGGAGAGGATGACGAGTTCTTTCATATTTCAAAAGCTCAGGTGAAGTGTTTCCCTGCAGCAGCGAGATGCAACTCGTGCCGTCCTCCATCACGGGGAGGTGAAACGGCACATCTGCTTCCAACTAACCTCCGTAGTAAAGTCATATAAATAACCTATTTCTTCCACGTCAGATGGAGTTTTGTGGAGCTCTTCCTTCCTGACTCTTTCTGAGGCTTGGACGGAGCGAGAGGAGCCTCCGGTGTGCGATGGTGCTGTGGGCTGTGAGCTCCTTGAAAAAGCTCCGACAGATCAAAAAGACCCTGAAGTAGGAGGGGGCGAAGCAGAAACATGTGTTGTGCTGAGTGTTCAGTCGTATCTATTTCTCTCTTACTTTCCTCCCTGTCTTTGCCTGGTTCCTCTTCCGATTCTCTTTTAAGACTTTTTCCGTCCCCCCAACCCCAGTTTTTCAATTTATTTTTTTATTACATAATTTTTTCTTTGCTGTTTCATCGGCTCATTTCTACAACTCAGTAGGCTTTTCCCTCTTCACATTGCCTTCCAAGCCACTCGGCAGCGTTGAACTCGGCGCTCACAGAAGCATCATCAGACTTACATAAATCAAATCAGTCGAATAAATCCTGTGGTAGAAGAAAGGTTTGCTGGCAGTGAATCCTTGTTGAATTACATACGCTGACAGCCAAACCGAACACTTATTTGTGCGTGTATCCTTTGCTTGTTGGCATCGTGTGACACCCGTGTTGAATGAAACTTGTAACGCATCCAGGTTTGGATCAAAAACATTCAGGTGTACAGTTTACTGGGATACAAGTCTACAAGTCTATCTGTGGTTCAGAAGCCCTTAAACACTCCCCTTTCTGTCACATGTCTGTAATTGCCCTGTTTGTTTTAGTTACCCCTCCGGCTGTCAGCTCAGGAGCCTCAGTATATCTTTAATGAAGCCTTTCCCCAAACTGCATCCTCTCGCCCGGCGCCGTAATCCTCACAAATCCTTCATCATTCCCACGATCAATAAACATCGCTTCCACATTCGAGGTTGCTGCTGTCCTTGCCAGAGAGACGGTTAAAATATTATCTCCGAACTTTTTAAAACCTTGAATTGTTGTTTAAAATGAAGTGCTGGAGTCCTGTTTTGCTGGCAAAAAAAAAGTTTTATCATCAATCCTTATGCAACAAATATTTTTGGACTACGCCGTGTTTATGAAAATATCACCAAAGCAACCCCTCCTCCTTTGAATTCGGCCTAAATTTGCTGGTTTATTTTGAGATTTCCCTTTGAAATCCTTCACTGTGACAGGCTCCAGTTATGAGAGTCACATTTATTTTTTTTAACTAATGATGTTAATTATGAAACACACACCTATTTAAAGTATTTCTGAATCCACATCAGTCACCTCACAGCAAGAAGGGTTCACACCCGCTGGTCGGCTCAGGCCTTTCTGTGTGGAGTTTTCTGTGGTTTTTCCGGCTCCCTCCCAGAGTCTGGAAGGTTAACTGGTGGTTCTAAATTGCCTGTAGGTGTGAGTGTGAGCACCAGTGCCTGTTTGTCAGTTTGAGTTAGTCCTGTGATGAACCCGTGCACGCTAAACCCTCCGTCTCCAGCCCCGCCGCGACAGAGGTAAAGTGGCTAAAGCTAAAGACTCGATGGCTGGATCAAGTCCGTTTTAACTTCTTACCGGTCTACAGTTAACGCCCTTCAGGCTTCAGGGGTTCTGTTTGTAAAGTTGTACTGATTATCTGATCATCTGAAATCTATCAGATCCTTTGATTAGTGCCAAACCTTTTCCCATCTCAAAGCAAACTCATGCAAGTTTAATAACAGTTTAATGACAATATCTTTCTGCAGCTTCTCATGGACGACTTTTACAGAACTAACTCACACAAATGAAAGTCATAACAGCACTACATATTCAACTGGCAGCTGTTGCTGGATATTGATCACTAAAATCAATTTCAAAGCAGCCCAGTGAAGAAAATTGTGCAGCCAAATTGAATGTCCCTTTAAAACTGGCACTGCTGTTCTAAAGGGAAAAAGGAAACACTTATTTATTGCATTACTCTCTACGTAAAATCTATTGTTTAATATCTCATACGCTGCTGGAGGAGGTTGGTTTACGGCACTTATGAGTTGAATCGAGAGTTCTGCATTCGCCTTTAACGTGTTGTTCATTTTTAGCTGAAATGCTTCGACAGGACTGACAACAGTCTGGTGTTTATCGGCAGAATCGGTTTAATTTTACACTTCTAGTCCAGAGGGCAGCAAATTCGACTATCCCTGTTAGGTTAGTAGTACCATTTATGTAATCCTCCTCTCCTCTCCTCTCCTCTCCTCTCCTCTCCTCTCCTCT
>NW_007578072.1:0-28855 GCF_000690725.1 Stegastes partitus | reverse complement strand
TCCTCTCCTCTCCTCTCCTCTCCTCTCCTCTCCTCTCACTCTTCCTCTTCCTCTCCTTTCTGTTGCTGGGTTGATGGAAAAGCTCCTGCGTCATCACACTGCTCCCACCTACCTATATTACATTTAAGAATCCCAGAGTGAGTGGGATTAATGCAGCCCTACAATCCAAACCTTTTGATATTACCACACAGTTCAAAGTAGGTCATCTGCTTTGTAATCCCATATATCAGGAGCGAAATGTAATGATTTTAATGGTCTTACACACAGTGTGACTCACGACTGAGAAATATCACGTCACGTTCTCTACGCGCTCCTCTGAGCCTATCATGAGCCCAGAACCTGACCAACAGGTCACAGGTATGAGATTAATTTCCCCGAAAGCATTTGGAGAGCGTTGATATTGTGCTGACACACCACCGCAAAAGTGATCAGATGGAGGAAGGAAACCCGAGTTATGAAGAGATGGAGGCTTTTCATGACTTCTTGCCTCCAGCTTGATTTTCTACAGACATAATTTCACACTCTGTATGATTTGTTGGGCTTTATAAAAAATATACTTTATCATAATTCAATCAAAACATGAATGCTCTGTTCTGTCTTCTGAATTTAGGTTAAGATGATGTATATTTTATGAAAGTCTGATAAGGCCTGATTTAGTTTATCAGTAACATTTGGCATATTAAGCACTCTGCTATTGTTAGTGCATCTTAAGATCGCAACTGCCGTCTGCAAGTTATTTTCTTGATTAAAAATTGTGTCAGAAACGAGCAAACTTTGACCGTTTGTTTAGCTGTGGCTGTGTTTACCTGATTAACGACTTCAGAGGAAGAAGATATTTGATTTGCTTTCCAGAGAAAAGCATCAAATCCTCACAGCTGAGAGGCTGAAATGAGGGAACGTAATCAATCAGCGATTAGCAAAATAGCTGCAGAATCATTTTCTGTCAGATGGCTATCAATTAATGCGATCATCATTTCAGCTAGAGTGCAGATAGTTTTAATGTAAGCACTAAGAACTCATTACTGCTCATCACTACATCACATAAAACGGAGATTAAATCTTTATTTCATCAGATCTGAGGTGATTTTACAACTGTAAAGAAACGTTTTTTTTTTCTTTTCGAATTCAATTAACCAGAAAGTTCTGTGAAATATACTCTAATATCCTGTTGCTGCTAATACTGCACAGGCACAACTTATTGAACCCATCAGTTATTATTATAAACTTAAAATGTTATGTTGTCATTATTAGCAATCATCACGATAATTTGAAGCGTTTATTTGTCAACAGCCTCAAGTTAAGCATCCATGACTGGTGCAGTAAAAGTTAGTTAAAGCAAATGATTAAGAAAATGATTTTAAAGTGTTTTAATTGTCCATTTATGTGTTTAGATTTTACATTGAATTGTAGCAGAGTATTTGCTATTTAAATGTTTATTTGCATATACTAATTATAGTGACATCAGACATGTATTAGTACTAGTATTATATATGCACTTCTTACAACAGCAGAATGTATATTTATTTTATGTTATATTTTTATTTTATTTTCATATTCATACTTTATTTTTTTTACCTCCTACTTCTTTAAGACTTTTGATTGGGAGCATCTGCAACTGAAAGCAGTTTCCCCTAGGGGATCAATATAGTATTTCTGATTCTGTATTAAGTTCTTATTTGATTATTTTCTTCTTTTCATTAGGTTTTTAATGATTTTTAATTACTTCTTGAACCTCCATGACAAATACATCCATGAATGAAAACTGTAAGCTGTTTAAGAAATGAACTGAACTGAACCTTGACTTAAGGCCTTTTTTGTCAAACTTCACTCAACTTTCAAGATCAATAACTCTTCCTGATTTATGACACACTTGTGAAGGACTTTCATACAAGTAGAAACAGTTTTTCTAACATTTTCTACAGATTTGTTCTCGTATATGATCATATGTCATTTGTTAGTCTATACTTCAGATTCTTCTGAACACTCTAGATGTGATTATAACTGCTTGCAACTCCATTATG
Source organism: Stegastes partitus (assembly GCF_000690725.1). NCBI lineage: Eukaryota > Metazoa > Chordata > Actinopteri > Pomacentridae > Stegastes > Stegastes partitus. Next base: position 26,834 of record NW_007578072.1, on the reverse strand, counting down.
ATGGTTTAGAAGAGGTCCAGTTGTGATAAAGAGATTTAAGAGAGGTATAGTAACTACTTTTTTTAAGGATTAGTCAAGAAACTTTAAAGTCCAAGGCGTTTTCTAAACACCAATCCTAAGTGAAAGTCTCGTCTGTGGATTAATACAAATCAAACAAGTTGTCATTTTTAGGTTTTCTGCAACATAACTGAACCAGAGTACGTTTGCATGCCACAGGTGTCATCTCTAAATTGTCATGCTGCGTCTCGCGTTGCTGCCTGTCTTCAGCCGGCCCTGCCTGCCACTCCGACTGACCCACAATTCCTTGGGCTTGATGTGTTGCCATGACGACACGTCAGCCACAGCCACCCATCTTGTGAAGCTCGCAAAGGGCCTCATCGGGGGCTCCTTCCTGAAAGTTGTTTTTTCCTCCTTTCCTCTTTTAGTGTCTGCATGGTCCTATCTTCCTATCTGCTCTAAGTGGATTTGCGTCTGGGATTTGCTTGACGGATTGGAGCGGTTCTTGCACGGAGGAGGTTTTCCTGCAACTCTTTGCATTATGTGGTCTATTTGTCACAGTAACCCTCCACACCATGAGATAAATTTAGCACAGGTTTTTTTCTATATTAATGATGTAACAATCCATTTTACAGTCATCTCTCAGGGAGAAAGGTGCTGTACAATAATCTGATACTGGATGGTGGGGGGGAAAGAAGTGTTCAATACTCTCCCCTGATCTTTCTCTTGAGCAATCTTTCTGTCACAGTCTGTTGTTGTTTCTGTCTTTCTCTCTCACACACAGGGGACAATCTTGGAATCAGAAATAGAGAAATGGAATGGGGGAGGCTGAGAACATGTCATAGCATAAATGTAATATCAGGCTTCAGTTTAAGACGTGGAGGGGGGAAAAAAAAGCCCATCTCCTTTTGATTTCAGCTTTGAGATGGATTTGATGGATATACAGCAGGCTTTGTTCCATACCTATTTGCTGATCCCCCCGTCCCCTCCCCTTTCATCAACAGTGTGGCCTGTCAAAGCAAACTGATAAGTTGCTTTGTTTTCTCGACAACACAGCAAATGATTCATTCCTTATTATCTATATGAAGACATATGATGACACTGTGATGCTTCATAACAGGCTTCTTGGCCTCTTCTTGGCTCATGACTTCTTTTTTTTCTTTTTTTTTTTTTTTTTAAATTATTCTCTAAACAAACATTCACTCAATATTTCTTAATGACAAACTTTGATTGCTTTTATTGTTTCAGTGCTACAAAGCTCGTGGCATGGGACGGAAATACCCAGCGTGCCTCATGATAAAATGCATGGAATCAGCACATGACACGTCTTGCATGGCAATACAACGATGGCTACCGTCGCATATAGGCTAAATAGTACTGTAGCTACAACACTGAACAAACATGAGCTTGTACATTAAGAGCAAAAAAGTTCTTGTCTTGTCTCATTTCATGGGTGGGTTTATTGTTAGTCCTTTTTTTTTTTTTTTACACGATCCTCATACGCACACCTAAAAGTCCCTGAATATAAAAGTCTGTGTGTCATGTCTTTTTTTTTTGCTGCTTCTTTACAGTCAGTGAACATTTCCTGCTGTCCGTTTATTTGCTCCACGTTTAGTTAAATGTTTGATTAAAAACTGTGCGCTTTTTACGGTCTGTGGAATTTGCATTTTATGATCTTCTTGAAAGCACTTTGGAAGTCCTTGTTGAAATAGGCATATATGATGGGGTTTAGGAGAGAGTTGGAGTATCCCAGCCAGTTTATGACTGCACCCAGCCAGTCGGGCATGTAGCAGCTCTCTGCACAGAAAGGCAGCACCAGCGCGACGATGAAAAAGGGCAGCCAGCAGAAGATGAAAGTTCCCATGATGATGCCGAGTGTTTTCACCGTTTTACGCTCCCTGGCCAGTGCGAGCTTCCTCTTCGCCCCCGAGTTCTTCTCGTTCATGTTTTCGTAGCCGTGCGAGGACGACTGGGGGGTGTTGGGCAGAGGCAGGTGCGTCTTGGAGTTGCTGATAACTTCTATGATCTCGAGCGACTCGCCCTCGTCTCCATGCTTCACCGCGCCGTTTACGCACGGAGAGCTGGTTTTGGAGTCGTCGCTGCGCTTCCAGCCTTTCCCCCCGGCCTCCCCGTTGGTTTTCTTGTGGAAGATGGCTGGAGACACAGCCGAGCACTTGTCTGACACTTTTGCCTTCTCGGTTTTCTTGACTGTCTTTCGAATCCGAAACCGAGCGGCCCTGAATATTCGCCCGTACAGAACCAGCATGAGGATGAGAGGGATGTAAAAAGCCCCAAACGTGGAGTAGATGGTGTAGCCCGGGTCCTGGCTGATCATGCAGGCGTCGGGGTTCGCCCTGTCTTCGGCGCTTCTCCAGCCTAACATAGGCGGAATAGAGATGGAGAAACCAATTACCCAAGTCACGCTAATCAAGAACGCAGCTCGCCTTGGTGTCCGTTTATTTACATAGTCAATGGGGTCTGTTATGGCCCAGTACCTGTCCAAGGCTATTGCGCACAGATGCAGGATGGACGATGTGCAACACAGTACATCCAGAGAGATGAATAAATCACAGATCTCCTGCCCCAAAGTCCACTTGTTCAAAACCTGGTAGAGGGCCGCCATTGGCAGAACCAGCACCGACACCATGAGGTCTGTCACCGCCAGCGATCCGATCAGATAGTTGGCCACATTCTGGAGAGATCTCTCCAGGGCGATGGCTGCCACGACGCACGCATTGCCAAATATGGAGCAGAGGATGAGGGCCCCCAGAAGCAGAGAAGTGATAATCTGGTAACTCAGCACCAGATCTGGCTGCGACCCAGACCCTGTGCCATTCTCACCCCCGTCCCAGTCGGCCACCACGTCCACCCCTTCAGGGTAGCCGCTGGTCGCGTTGCTGTCGTTGCCGCTTGCTGTTATAAAATCCATAATGTGGTCACACTCAGAGCGCAACTTTTCCCAAAGCAGTTGGGGGGACACACGAGTGGACAGATAGGCAGGAGGCAGTCAGCCCCTCAGACTGCTGCTGCTGCTGCTGCTGCTGCTGCGCGCTTTACCGGGTCCATCGGAGTTGCCGAGTTCGTGCTGTCGCTCTCAGGACGCATGACGCAGACGTGTTTGTGAGTGTGTGTGAAGGGAGGTTGTGTGTGTTGTAGCCCATGAGTGTTGACAGCCGGGTGCGCTCACTGGTACTGCGAATCATCTGAGCTTGGTGACGCCGTGAATTCATTTATACCAACAGCTTTGGGTACGTCAGACCGGGAGGAGGTCGCCCTGGAGTTTTGTGCCTTTGCTCTCCTTGTTGCTTCGTTTTTCACTGCAGACAGCCGATGAGGGTGCAGAGCTCCATGCTTTCTTTTTTTTTCTGTCATTTATTTTACCCTGTGGACTCCACTGACTTCAGCATTTTGTGGATTTTTTTTTTGTAGTTTAGCCTCCATCTCAACGGGTAGCTCTCAGCCAGGACTCATTTTAACGGATTTATTACAATATAACAAGATAGGCTGTCATAAAAACCAGCGAGCAAGGCAAAAAATTGTCGATGGACTACTCCAGGTGGAAATATTAACCGAGAAAAAGGTCTTTCATGACTTTAAATGAACTTTTCCTTTAAGGGTGTTTCGTTTGAAACAGATTTTATCCGGTAAAAGAGCTCAAATAGGACCTAAAAAGCACGTATTTACAGGTTTGCATTTTGAGCAGAGATGGAGAGAGAAAGGTAAAAATCTCCAGAGCGCTGGGAGCGAAAGGTAGTTTCAGGACCAGGGACAGCTCCTCGGCGGCTCACAGAGGAATACGGCTGCCATCTGCTGTCCACGGCCGGTACTGCAGCCTCCTGGCGGCCGCTCTTCCATCTGCGCTTTGAGTTCAGGGGAAGGGGTTGGGCTCCAGAGGGAGATGGTAGGATGGCTAAAGAGAGAGACGAGGACCAAACATCGCGTGTGAGACAGAGCGAGAGGGGATTCCCTGGCAAACAGCAGTTGCTTTTGTATCATATTTGAGTGTATCTGAGCCAGCAATTAATGGCAGCAGTGAGCCTGGATAAACACAGACAGAGAGGGCAAACAAGGGTGACTATGCTGGGTGGAGGCAAGGAGGCAGTGGAAGGTTGCTATGAGTAAGAAAGGATGGAAGATAATTTAACCCAAAATTCAGATTATTTAGGAGGGGGGGAAACAAAAACTAATAGCTTGTCACAGGATAGTCAGATCAGGCCACCATTAAATGTCTAAAAGGAATATGTGGAATGTACATTTGAAGAAGGAAATGCAAACTTGAGAATAGTCCATCCATCCATTGTCTTCTGCTTATCCGGAGTGGGGTCTTGAGAATAGTGAAATTGAAAACCTGAAATGTAAAGTTTCGAGAGAAAACTTTAAATCAAGATGTCATCAGAGACAAATGTACTCGTGAAACACAAAGACTTACTTTATGCACAGAAATCCCTCCTGCTTGTCAGCGTCCCCATAAGTCTCAGTTGACTTTAACTGGAAGAATCAAAACCTACAACCATCTGTGGAAGATTTTTAACCCTTTGTGTCCCATCAGAGTGTATGTAAAGATGGACTCAGTGTCAACCGTCGCTCTACTGGCCTCAACAAGCTGCTTGTAGGAGCCATTTATGTTAGTCGGCAAGTAATTTGATATGGATTATTATTATTATTATTATTGTTTGGACACATGGTGGGGGTAATTGGACACTGGGTGTATATGTAGAGGGCACAGGTAACAGGAAGAGGAGGGCACAGGTGGAGAGAGCAAACACTTCTCACCAGAGCAGCAGCAGACCAGCATCAAACCAGCAAAGATGCCATATTCACAATAGGAAACTGCTGTACTTTCATTGCATGCTCATCGTCAAATAAACATCCACTAGCGGCAAGTACAAGGACCGGAAATTCTGTTTGTTGATCTGCGTCGGTTCACTCTGTTCCTCCTGTGCAGTAACGGCAATCACAGGACATTGGTACAATTGCCGTTGCACTGCTCAAGCCCCTTGAATTTGACTGACGGTGCCGATTAAACTGAAATAAATCTGTCACAGAAGATGTTTTGGGAGGGGTTATTTTTATACCAAAACATATTTTGGCAAGTTTAATCACATGGTTCACTCTCAGGAAGTTTCTTAAGTTACTAGAGCTGATTTCACCTCAGGCTTAACTAACATCCAGTCCAGTTTGTGCCGTGCCTTTTGTATTAGCAGTCATAATCTATCTGCTCTGTAATGAAAGATAGTATTTGGTTGTTGTATGGGTTAGTTTTTCCAGTTGGGCCTGTGAATGTGTGTAAATCTGCATAAGTCAAACTGGATTCACACATGAAATAAACTCCTAAAATACAACTACACAAGTCTCAGACCATCTTCTGTCTGTATGATGCTTCCCATGTGTGTCACCATCAAACCACCTCCATCCAAATGTGTGAGACTGTGTGAGGACGCTTGAACAAAAATACTCCCCTGAATCTTCAAACAAGTTGCACTAAGCAGCAAACTCCTAAATCGAATCACTATTTGATGTGACCCCTCTTTGCCTTTAAAACAGCACCAGCTCTGCTAGGTACGCACAGTTTTTTCAAGTTGCGTGGCAGGTAGGCTGTTCCGAGCATCTTTGGAGGACTTGTCACAGTTCTTCAGTGGATTTAGACTGTCTCTGGTGCTTTGGTCTCTTTATATAATCCCAGACTGGCTCCGTGATGTTGAGAGCATTTAGCATCAGTGAAGTTTCCAGGCTGTCTGTGCTAAATAGAGAAATCAAAATACAAGCAGTGGAGGTATTTATTCATCTATACATGAAAAAATATCCACCTGAGACAGACACCATCAGTGCTTTTGTTAAACTGGCCTTTAGGCGGCACATAAAGGATGAAATAGGCTACTGGCCAGCAAACAACATCACGGCTACAGCACGCAAGAATGATGCAAGTATCTGGCAAAACAAACAGGCAGAAGACTATGGAAAGACAGCAGGTATATAGTCTGAGAGATGATTAGAGAATGGAAACAGGTGAGGTGGGTGTGGGGAGTCAGGTGACTGAAACAGGGAGGAAAGTGTGAGGACATCTGTGGATGGAGAGCGGTAGTGTACAAGGGGGGGAAGCAGCAAAATTAAACAAATTTGTGACAATAACAACAAGGCTTCTAATTAAACTTTTGATTAAACTGTATAATCTATAAATCCATCCATTTTCTAGATCAGTTTTTATCTTGTGGAGGTCAAAACTATAAAATGATATAAGTTAAATTCATAATAGTTTTGTTATATAACTTAGAAAAAACGAAAAATAGAACATCGCTGACAATCACATACAGTCCTAAAATGCTAGTAATCAGATTTTAAACTTGTCAGCATATCATATTACTTAAATTCATAAAGAAATGAGTCTTTAGTGAGAAGGATGTCCACACATTTAATCAAATTAGTCAGCAAATTCTATATTTAAGTCCATCTAACCAAGTGAATACTGCTGTTACACTTCACATAATGCAGGTTCTATACCTAAATATAACAAAACCCTCATTAATGTCATCAGTAGCACCCTTTTACCTGCTATTTCATGCCCAAACAGCTGCTATAAAAAGGTCTATTGTCTTCAGGATTCTTTATAAATCCGTCATAGTCCCATGAGATTCTTTATTTAGAAGCAATAAATCCACCTTTTGGAACAAAGCGTATCTGCTGATATCGTTTCCTCAAGTATATTTATATCTTTTTGTAGTCTGAAAGGTGCACAGGAAGAAACTACAAAATCATACATGTACACACACACACACACACACACACACACACACACAGAAATGACTCTGTGAGTGAAAAAAGCTGACACCGTGGTAGTGGACATGAGAAAAAAAAAGCGGTGGCTCTGGCTTTTTCACCTTATTTTTGTGAGTTCAGTGGTTGCATAGCGGTGTGTTTTTCTATAGGTCACCCTGAACAACAGTGAGGCCATGAACAGTCCACCTATTGTAATGGGGCTCACTGCAGGGACTTTGTCTTTGTCAACAGTGTGGAATGCCCCAGGGGGCTAACAGGGGCAGGATAGGCCAAGCCAGAGAGCTGCACCGCTCACCTCCTCTGCGCTGGAACAGTCCCTCTAGCTCTTAAAAAAAGAAAAAAGAGAGCTTGAATCTATACGTCCAGAAGAAGTGGGAGGCAGAAAGAAGACTGAGAGATGGATGACAGCAGGGGAATAACCAGGCTGTCTGGTTGATGTGGCATCAGATGTGCTCTGCTGGTGACTGAGAGGCTTGAAAGCGCCATCATGAGCTCCCATGTGGGAGCTTCTGGTGTGAATGGCTCAAGCAGAGTTGGAGGTAGTGGAAGTGAAGATACCGGTGAAGAAAACAGTAACAATGAGACGCGCGCTTCGTGCTTCGAGTCGGTGAGGCCTAATCTGAGGAGCGCCGATCCGACCGGAGAGGGACGCTCGAGCAGCGTGGAGCAGCTGGCGAGACCTGCCCTGCCCGGGAGGAAGGCGTTCAAGAAGACCTGCGGCGAGGAAAACAGAGGAAGATGGAGAGAGGGGAGTCAAGACAGGAGCGAAGGGAGACTAAGTGCTGAACGTTTAGGAGGCAAACAAAGGCAGAGAACAGCAGAACCAGCTGAGACACACAGAGAAGGAGCTCAGGACAGACAGGGAAGCACTGAAAGTTCATCCAGCAGTAGCTCTGATGTCCAATTAAACAGCATTTCAGAAGTTGGAGAGGGATCAAGCAGCTTACAGAGAAGACAGACATGTTCTAGACATCAAGGCCACGGCTGCACTCGTACCGTCTCTTCAGGTTTAAGCTCTCGGTCTCCTCGGCCTGTTGTCCAGACCAGGTCCTCGCCTCAGAGACTCTCATCCAGGTCAGCTTCTGCAGGAGACCTGCACGGTTTCTCGTTCAGTTCTTCCAGAGAGCCAGATCCGTTCTGGGTGGAGGTGAGAACAGGAGCGGCAGCTGGACGCTCGTCCCAAGGCCATCGTCGTCGGACGCACCGTCCGTCTCTCACCTTCTCAGAGCTGGGAGAGGAAGAAGAGGAGGACGAGGAAGACGAGGAGAACGTGGAAGATGGCGAGGAAGGCGGCAGCGGGGTGCTGGAGGTGATGAGTCAACCCATGACCTCAGCGGTGATGCTGCCGTACGTTCCTTTTGGGGAGAGGAGGATGAGCAAAAGGGAGAAGAACAGGATTAAAAGTCTGAGGAGGCGGCAGAGGAGAAGAGAGAAGTGGAGACAGAGTCAGCAGCAGGAGAGCAGACAGGTGAATGACACTGAGTTACTGGTATTTTACTGACTGATGTGCCACTGATTTTAGATTGAAGATTTGGACATCTATCATTTATCATTTAGCAAATCAAACTTTGCATTCGCACGACGCTTCATGAGGAACATGTTAAAAAACAGAACCTTACTTGGCCTTTAATTCTGGTAATGCTCTGACTTTTGGAGAGTATGTGGATGCAGCAAACTCCAAAGTTTCTCAAGTGATGCCCTGAGATTTATAGTCAGGCACTTCAGCCTTAAATTACCTAATCGATCCACTTAAAAGCCTATTTATATTTTAAGATGGAAGGCTAATGTGAAAAATGAAGTAAAAGCCATTTGCCCGCGATGTGTGGCTCCAAACAACAAACAACAAACATTAGACTTAAATCTTGTTGCACTGCATCCACTGTTCGCTGTATTTATTTATTTATGACACTTTACACGACAGCACACGTGTTTCTGTGCATGTTTCTGTTCATTTCATCCAGAGTCTGACTCTCGACAGTCATATCAGCACCCGGCTCATTTCAATAGCCATTGTGTGTGTGGTTTAAAGTGGGGTCACATCTGAATTAGTTGCGTGATGAGGCTCGGCCAGAGAGCCCTTCAAAACCAACCACACAAAAGAGCAGATTGTGTTGTGATTGGCTGCTGCAGCTCTGCAGTCATGTTGGCAGACTGAAATTATTCTGACTGCTGTATTACAGCAAACTGAATAAAATTAAGCTGCTTTTAGACTTTCAAAATATCAGTTTCCTAATTCTGTGCCCCCTCTGCTGATTATATCATTTTTTTAGCTAAGATGTTCTCCTCTCTGGCTCGCTGGAGTTGGTGTGTTATGGACCAGCTGTGATGTGGATACGTAACACACACACACACATTATCAGGCTCTTGTAGGTATAATTGTGTCCATTATTATGTGGTGGATTATATCTGTGGGAGTGACCTGATGCAACTATGAGGAAAACGGATGAAAGTGTGCTATTTGTGGATGAAACAAACAGGATTTGACAAGCTAATAAGTGAGCTTTGGTGCTGCTGGTGACCCTATATTTAAACTTTATGCTAAGCTACGCAAATGAGCTCCTTTTCCCAGTATTACACACACACTTGAGAGTAGTATTGATCTTCTAACTTTAAACTTTTAAAAAATTAGGCCTATTTGTCCAATTAGGTATCCCTCTAAACTTTAGTTTATTTGGGGGGGAAACTGAATGACCTTGCCTTCGCTCATTTATCATCACCAACCCTTATGTGCCGGCGTTTCTCAGCTTTATCCAACTTTCTACCGGCAGAGCTGCATTCAATCTCACTTGGGCGAAGATAAGTACAACCGCAGCATTTCTGCTATAGCCTCTGAGCATCACTGCAGCATTCGGGACTTATACTGGCTGGTCAGCAATAGTTTTCCTCATATTTGTTTGAACTTTGTCTTGAGCGAACCCTCCGGTCACAAAGCCTCGTTCATAGTTTGGATATATTTGTTTTGGCGAGTGCAATGATTAAGTTATTTAGCCCCCCCTCGTCCCAAACTGTCTCAAGAAATACTGCATTCGTGCAATTTTGCCTTCTCGGTTTGTGGAAAAGATAGATTTAGCCTCTCTGCTAAAATCTCATGTGGCTCTGCATCTGAGTGCAGCATACACCAGAACAAAGTGGAAGTTATTGTGCAATAGCAAACCACAGGAAGTCATTTTCTTGGAGAGGCAACTAGTGTCGGCTTGTTTCTTTCAGAGGCAGATGGGATTTTTGTTGGTGGTTGTACCAGTCAAATCAAGCTCCAGTTAGTTAAGGTGGTACCCTGGAAGTTTGTTAAGGAAAACTGAGCATCTTTAAGTATTTATGTACCCATTTACAATCGTAACCATGACAAAGCTGCCATGTTGCAGCACATGTTGCCAGGAGAGAAACCCGGTGTCCATGATTACTCGCTCTGTGTTCTCCTCTCTGCGTTAATGACACACCTTGGGAAGCAGGGCTGGTGCAACAGGGAAGTCCCTGGAGGTTCCCCTCGGTGAGAAAGTGGTAATTACTCTGGAAACACCCCCTAGGCTTTTTTTTTTTTTCTTACAGCACTGGAGCTTTAGACACCGATCCCTCCGGGGGGCTGCCGACACATGTCTGAGGAGGAGGCGGGGGACATGAGAAACCCCAGATACTGTTCTCAGAATGAGCTTCGTTACATCCATTCATGTGACTTATCGGAGGGATTTGGAAACAGGAAGCTGAGGGGGGATGAGACACTCGGGAGGGAGGGCAAGTTGACCATTTAAAAATAACAAAGCGCTGCCTGTCTGCGGGTTTAAAGAGAATATTTTTACCTTATTGTATTATTTATGTGTAACTCGTGTGGCTTGGAGTTTGTATGAAGGCCAGCGTCACGTCGTTTTCTCCAACGAACAGTGTTTATGTTTTACAGTGAGACTCGAGAAAATGTAGGTAGGTAGACATTTCCCTCCACTGAACTCACACCTGACACCCTCATGTCCTCGCACATATTATTGTGCCGTCCAGGTGGGCGTCAGAGAGGCTTACACTCATCAAACAGGGTGAAGAAGGGAAGAGCATTTTCAAGCAGAATCTCAAGAGGACTGCAGAAAAAAAAAAGACATTTTCACATGTATTTATTGCCAGCTGGTGGAATGACATCTTGCAGTGATAATATATGCTTTGCATCTCATATGTGAGGGGTCAGATCTCTGGCTTGTTCTCCTTCATACAGTTAACTGATGCAAGGAAGATGCTAGGATACCTGCATGAGAATCAAGAAGAAGCTTGAGTAAAAATATGATGGAAGGTTTTGCACATGAGCATTGCCAGTTTGAATCTCGAACCAGTCATGCAAGAAAAGATGTTTGCTCGCATGTGACTCGGAAGCTGCTTCATTCGTCGTTGTTTAAAAGTGCCTTTCCTGCTTCTGCTGCTTTTCTCCGCACCCAGAGTTCAACGGGGAACCAATCCAGCAGCAGCAGCGAGGACGACGAAAGCCTGAGCGCCGGCGACAGAGACGGCTACATCTGCGCCGTGTGCTTGGACGTGTACTTCAGTCCTTACATGTGTCATCCCTGCAACCACATCTTCTGTGAACCCTGTCTGAGGACGCTGGCTAAGAACAGCCCCACGAACACCCCGTGCCCGCTGTGCCGAACAGTCATTACGCACGTCTTCTTCCAAAAGGGTGAGATAATGAGCAAAAAAGCTGCTTACCGTGCAATAAACTTGTTTATCCCCTATGCTTATACTACACCCATATCAAGATAAAAATTCACCAGTGTGTTGTTTGAAAGTACAATCCATAAGAAACAGCAGCTGCATATAAAAAATCATGACACAGGAGTCATAGCATCGCATATATTACAGCTATATATGTGTGTGTATTCCTGCATTTGTTGCTTGTCATACAGATGACATCTATGCTGCAGATCATTCAGAGAGCCCAGCTGCAGACGTCCCACAGGGAGCACAGTAGACCTTTAGTTCAGTTCTGACCAGATGAGTCACCGAGAGAGACCGAGAAGACAAAACCAAACACAGCCTGAACATTTTTGTTTAGTGCTTTCTGACGGAAACAAGAAGTAGCATTCCTCTTTTTTGTGTAAAATGCATTGCAAAATAAAAAAGAAGAGATGCTTCTTTTTTATTTTTTACCAGTGAAAAATTCAACCCTAACGCTGTATGTCAGCATTAACACAACAATGTCATGCGACGCACTGTAATATTGTGTGTTTTTTGCATTTGCATGACTGTATGTCGTGTGTCGGCGAAAGCATTTTATGTAACCTCATGACGACTGCACACTGATTACATACAATGTGGTCTGATTTGGACAAGTGTATGAATAAGTAATGAACTTCTGTGATTCACGTTGGCCTACTTCTAGATGTATGTGGTGGAAAGTGAGCGGCGAGGATGGGATGGTTATGAGGACTGTAGAAGCACTAAGGGCTCTTGTTAATGATTAGATGACAAGATGAGATTCTTGTGTTGATTACCGAAGCCAAGGTCATGCAGAAACAGAGGAGGGAGAAAATTAGGGTGGCTAGTGATGCAACGTCTGATGTGTTTTTTCTTTTTTTTTTTTTTGAATCCGCTGAATAAATCTGTCTCTTTGTCTGTCTTGTAGAGCTGAACCAAACGGCAAGGACATTCTTCCCAAAGGAATACCTGTCTCGGAAACAGAACTTTCAGAAAGCAAGCTGTGCAAAGTGGCCTCTGCCGAGCTGCAGGAAGCTCTTCCGCATCTTTGGAGGCAGGTTTTTTATTTACATACATGAGCTCAAGTTGGAATTTAAAGAGTGATACATGCCGACTGTGTTTCTCTTGTGACAGGCTATATCTCCTACCCATTTGTCCTCAATACAACCCAAGCTGTATTAAAATCGATGTTTCAGTTTTGTAGTGCACAGAATGCACATATAAGCTGCTGCATTCTGCACATGCTCAGATGAAACTGTTTCTATAATGCATGCAGCTCTTGAAGGGGGGGAGCAGTGACATATTGTGCATGAGTGGATTGAAATGTTTGGTTTGACATTTACTAAAATGATGAGGTTATTTGTCCCATCCACCAAACTACAACCAATTTAAATCTTAAAAAACTCCCTAAAATGTGCATTTTTAAATGCTGTCTTCCTTCATTACGGCATACATGTTGTCAGCTACGTAAAAATATGAATCAGCCCCAAAACGTAAACAAAGCTATTGTGTATTTTACTGATAGTAGAATCCTATGAATGTCATTGAACCACCAATTTCCTGAGCACATGGCCTTCCTAAACAGTAGCTTGCCGTTCTGATCCATGAAAACTCGTCGTCATTGGAATCTACTGTAATGTACATGAATTCAAGCGAAGCAGAAGCTGTGGACATATTTTAAAGTCAGTCCTAATGCATTTTCAAATGTAATTTTAATGAAAACCGTTATCCAAACCAGGCTTCCAGAGGCAGTCCAGTCCTATCGCCAGACGCCAGTTCCCCCACGGAGGAGGCTACCGTATGGACGCCATTGACTTTGAGGATGACTCTCGAGGCTGGCGATTCGACATGGACATGGTCATCATCTACATCTACTCAGTCAACTGGGTCATAGGCTTCTTCATATTCTGCTTTCTTTGCTATCTCTTCTTCCCTTCTTTTTGACGGCAACAATTAAAGGAGGCAAAAAACATATGCAGAGGGATTAGGGTAAAGTAATAAAACAAGGAGTTAAAGATGAGGCTGAGGGGGGAACTAAGTTGTAGGGGTTAATGAGATACCAGTGAGTGAATTTCAAGCAGGTGGGATGTCGTGGTGGAGGGAAAACAACAGTGTGCCAGCTTGTTGACTCTCATTAATAAATAATTGAAATGGGGAAACGGTGTAGGGCATGTTTGGGAATCCAATGTTCTCTGTTCTCTGTCTCCACATGATGCACATGTGATGTGGGTTGCACAACATGTCCTGTTCCTGTATGGAGGAGAGCTAATGCACCGGCTCTTAGCTTGTAGTGTTTTACCTACAATATCATCCCATTATAGTTCAAATGAACGCGGCCAGCTGGACTGCTCCCAGTCAAACTATTTTTCTAATGTATACTGACAAATTCATAACTTGACATTTCATACAATAATAATGATTTGAATGGAGAATTACAATTTGCTGTTACGTTTTACTTCCACCCATTACCAGCGGCCCATGTGTAATAAAACATGATTATGCTTTTTTATACAACAATGCGTATTTGTAAAATGATTTACAAAATGCATTTTCAAAACAATAAAGTAATTTGGAAAATGGAACAAATACCTGTTGTCACTGGGAAACACAACCAGGAGGTCCTCGATTAATGACGAAAGATTCCCAGAGTTAATACTTTCTGAACATTGCATTTCAGGGTGACTACAGACATTATATACTCCAATAATAAATAATTATTTAATCCTACCTACACCAATATTAAAAACTTTATCAATGGACTTACAGGTTAATGCAAAACGAAAACACACAACCAATGGACAGATTAGCATTTTGGCATCAAATTAGACCATTTGTAGTCTTATTAATCTTTGTGTTCCAGTTTCCCAGCTTGAATTATACTATTCACTGTGTCTAAACTAGATCAGGGGTGTCCAATCCTGGTCCTCGAGGGCCACAATCCTGCATGTTTTAGATGTTTCCCTCTTCCAACACACCTGATTGTGGGATTGTGGACCTCGAGGACCAAGATTGGACACCCCTGAACTAGATGTTTTCATTTTTAAAATTTAATTTTCTTCAGTTAGGAAGAGTATTGCGTTGTGTTTGTTCTCAAGCAGCCCCTGGAGGGAACGAATGTGTGGTTGTACTAAGTCACTGTGTTTTATATCAAATAAAGTTTGCACAGAAGCACATACATGCAGGTATGTAGATGTGGGTTTAAAATCTGTACATCTTAAGTGATTTCCATGTTTGGTCATGAACTCATTCAGTCCTATAACATTTCACGCTTTTGAATTGGGATGAATTACTATTTTCCTTTTCGACTTATATCACTGTAAAGCATGCACTGGGCTTATAGTGTCTTCATATAGTTTGGTATAGTTTCGCAATAACAGTGAAGCTCAGTTCATTTCCAGGTCATTAGCTAATGTTGGTTAACTTATTGCAAGAAAATTAAGTTCATATATTTGTTAATAATATGTGACAAATGAGTTTCTATATCATACGTATGCCATTAGTTAGAAAGCAGCTGATATTCACATGTTATTTCATTATTTATCATGATATCACAAACCTGTGGTAAGCTAGGCTTTTGTGGACTGGTAGGTGTGTATAGGTGTCAGCAAATGATCCATACAGGGAAAAAATATAAAATATAATAATCTGAAATTATTATATGTATGTATATGTGTAGAGCCATATTAGCCCAAAGCTATGGGTTCAGTAAAGTTTTCTGGTGAGTCTGGCTTCATAAACAGTCACCTTGGACATAAAGTTTCACCCCCGTGGTGGAAAAGTACCCAAAATTAGTGCAGGAAGTACAGCAGCCCCAACTGGATATATTTGGGTTCAGTCTTTGGAAAGTAAAGGCTCTGGTTTCTCCTGGAGAGAAACTTGACTTTGTCCTCTGCCAAGTTTTCCATGACGTGAAGGGCAGGGCTGCAGGCTGCAGCTCGGAGAGGCCGTGAAACACTTGCAGTTGGTAACTCAGGAAGAGTTTAAACTTTACTCTTAACAAAGTCTTAACATGTTTAATTATTCAAGAAGATGCACATTTTGCAGTAAGAGCCCATTTTAGAACAACTAACCGGCCCGTCATTGCTAATGGACTACGGGATTTGTTGCAGCGTTATCTCTGCTCAGAGATCAACACCGAAACCAAACGCATAATTGCTGCAGAATCTGTTACATGTAAATGAAATGACATTGAGCGTTTCTCACTTCTTGGTGCCACCTTAGGTGTTGATACGTGCGAATGCAGCTGGGTCTCCGGGTGTAGATGCGATAAAACATGTAAACGACACATTAATGGATTTAAAAAAGGCTTTTTTTTTTTGCATGCACAATTAAGATGTGATACAGGTTTGGGAAGAGCACTCCCTATCTGAATCTGACTCCTAGTTTATTCAGAACATCTGCCGCACACTTTTGTATTTGTGCAAAGCAAAGAATGACAAGTGATCGGTGAAATCCAGGAATGGATTCAAATACATTTACAGCACAAGCCTGTAAATCTTGAGCGAATATATTATCCTGTTGTGGTGCAGCCATAGACAACAAACTGGCACCTTTATTGATCAATTATACATGTTTATACCCATATACAGTCATGTGTGTCTTAGTTCTTGGAGTTACCAACTTGTGTGTCTGTACTTGGGAACGTAAATCTATTTATAGTCACAGTTTTGCTTTTGGGGACAAGAAGTGAGTGCCCAATATAGAAATGTAAACTTTAAAGGTGAAGCCTCGGTTTAATGGGGTTATTTATAGGCATGGTTTTGGCTACAGTGGGTCTAGAGGAAATGAATGTGAGCCATTGATGAAAGCACTACTGTGTGTGTGTGTGTGTGTGTGTGTGTGTGTGTGTGTGTGTGTGTGTGTGTGTGTGTGTGTGTGTGTGTGCGTGCTAACTTCACTTCTTGTGTTCATGTAGTTGCCTGTCTATAGCAACATACGATTTAGTAACATCACAGATCACTGCAGTAGTGTGATAGAGGTGTAAACGTGCCATAAAACAAACTTTAAGCTCCGATTACATGAGCCTGCATATAAGATAAATATGCCACAGTAACCTATACATAAGGCAGGAGCAGTTTAAATAGTGGTATTGGGTGATAAAGTTTAAACAGGCGCACTTTACTGGGATACTGATTGATTTTTAATTCTGCGCTTCTCCTGGATGGAGGCAAAAAAGAAAGAAGTGGCCGATAGCCAGAATTTCACAGGGAGTTCATATAGAGCTCAGCAGGGCGGGGGTCTGACTTGATGGGCCCTATTAGTATTCGCGTCCTTTGGGTGCGCAGTGTTGCCAGCCACAGAGCCACGTCAGGCCTGTAGCAACTGCTCGTCTTCTGCTGCCTCTCCAAGGTTAGAGATAGGCCCGCCTCGACGAGCCGGAGACGCACAACAGAGAACAAGACGCCGGGAGGCGAGCTGACACCGCGATACCAGGAATTAAGTTTTTTTTTTTTTGGGTGGTGTTTTTTTTTTTTTTTTTCTTTGGGGGTTCGGATTTTCAAGCTGAGCGCGGACACCGGCAGCGCGTATTTGTGCGCAGCAAAGAAAAAAAAAAACAGAAGATCGTTATCGCCCTCCGTCTTATTGGGTGCTTTAATGGAAACGCGCAATCATAAAAAATGGTTGCATTTGGAGAGTCTCCGTGAACGCGATCGCCTCCTCTTGACATCGGTGCGTCAGGAGAGACACCTCAGCTAGCTGTGGACTCTTGGGTTGGGTGTGAAGTCTTCGCTCTGCTGAGGCTGCTGCTGCTGCTGGAGTGAAGGTGACTTGCGCCCCGTCGCAGTCGAGGCAATGCGGAGAGGAGTCACGGGCGCTCATCCGGCACTTCTCCTGCGCTTTCAGGCTCGTCTGGGAAAACGCTCGCTCCCTCTCCCACATTAGAGACGTGTGGGGGGAGAGAGAAAGAACGCGAGGGGGATAGAGCAATAACAGTAATCGAGGTTCAAAAAAAAGAAGGAAAAAAAAAAAAAAGAAAAACCTCCCCCAGCCAGTAGTTGGCGAAGGTGAACTGAGCGCAAAGCGGAGGAGAGGATAAGGTGAACAGTTAAGGTGCAAAGGGGGGTTGGCGAGGCAGGAAGAGAGAAAGTGGTTGGAGTTTGGAAGGTGGGGGGATAAGACCAAAAAAAAAAAAAAAATCGTTCTGTCCTAGGGCTGTTTTAATAGTGGATGTGTATGCATGAGTTCTGCATCGAATGGGCGCAAAAACCGCCCCAGATCCGCCGGGAACATCTTCCAGATCGGCAAGCCTCCTTACCGAGACCCACAGAGGAGGGAGAGCACCGAAAGTACCCGCAAAGCCCAGCGAGCCGTGGCCGACTGCAGAATGGTAGGTTTGCGGCACGTCGATGCCTGCATGGTGCCTCCGATAAGGAGCGCTGTGTTTATTATCCCAACCGCTCTTTGTTCTTGGACAGATCGACTATCCCGTGCATGCAAGGGTGCACAAGCTGTTAATAGCTGCAAGAAGAAAAGAAAAAAAAAAGAGAAGACTATAACCCGGTCTGGCAGCACCTAAAAATAGCTGTAGCCTTATGCATTTGCATTGCTTTGTTGGCAGTGAAGCCAAACAGAACAACCTCGGCGTGCAGATCGACTGTGTGATTTGCATTCAGAGTGTGGAAAAGCTGCTCGGGCTGATTTCTTTCTTTCCTTCTTTTAAATTAGCAGAATTAGGCTGCGGGATTATCTGCGGGGTGGTGTTGGTGAATCGTGGCACAGATGTCCCGTGTTTTGACAGAGAGATGACAGGATTGATAGAAGCTGCTGCTGCTGCTGCTGCTTCAGCCCCGTTCATACATCAGCGAGCGTCATGGAGCCTCGCTGTTCCTTTACAGGACTACAGCAGGATGCAGGAGTTGCACGAAACGAGGAAAAAAAATAATATTACTTGTGCACCACCAAAGGTTGTTCGTGCAAAAGCAAACCAGATTTAGCAACAGTGGGAATCGGTGCGTTAATCGTGCGCTCTTGGCCGATTTAATAGAAGAAGAAAAATTAATAGCGATGCTTCACTTTTCTTTTCTTTGCTTTGTTTCTCTCGGAGATCAATGAGCTTTTGTGGCCACATATGTGCAAGGTTGCAGTTTTTTTTTTTTAAATCCTGCTTTCCTGAAGCATAGCACCATGCATCTCTGCACATGGCACCTTATTTGTCCCCAGTGTAGGAAGGAAAAAAAAAAGGCTGGGTATAGTGCTGCTCAGCATTTCCTTCTTGGCTGACACCTTTTTCATGTGGACAGAAGTCATATTCAAGATAAACTTCTGTGTTGTGTTACTTGCCTGGATCCTAACTTCTTATTATTTTTTGTTTGTTTGTGTGTCTCACTGTAACGCAGATCGTCCAAGAATTCAATACACTCGTGGCTCTGTACCGTGAGCTGGTCATCTCCATCGGCGAGATCACCGTCGACTGTCCTTCCTTACGGGCAGAAATGCTCAAGACCCGAACTAAAGGCTGCGAAATGGCGAGAGCGGCTCACCACAGCCTCTCCTTGATATCCGGGTGAGTTGTGCACGGATGCTGTCCATGGTCCTGGAATAGAAATAACAAAAAAAAGACGCACCAAAACGGGGCGCTCTGCAACACACTGCAGAGCCTCAAGTTGTAAAGTGTCTAATTTATATACCAAAGTAGGCTAAATCTCTCATTTGCATAAGCATCCCCATTTTTAGGCTCCTGTGTGTGTGTGTGTGTTTTGTAAGCCTACTCTTCAAAAGAAATCATCCAAGTGTCTGCTCCATTAAACTGGAGAGTTTTAAGTGTGAGTGGAGGAGAAAAAACAAAACAGAACATGAGACCAGCTTTTAAAAATCATGACATCTCTAATTTGCCAGTGGGAGAGCTTTACCAGGAAGCAATCACAACTGCATACTGTAACTGATCACTCCCCCATTAGCTGGGCCTAATGCACCAAGTGGAATGAAAGTGGGATGCTTCCCAGGACTAATATCGGAGATAATCGTATCAATAATGTGGAACCAATGACTTTTCTTTTTGGTTGCTGTTGTTGTAATGTGTTGTGAGAGCGTCTCTGTTGGTGGTCATTTGGTACTGGATAGTTCATGAATGTGCAGGATGTTTTGGGGGCTTCTTTAAAAAGAAAACAAACGATAGCACTCAACACAAAGTGGTTGGTCTGAGTGTGTTTTCGTTGCTAAATTACATTACAAGTGCTTTGTTTGTTTGTTTGCGATGGAAGTTTTGGTTGAAGATAGAGGCGAGGCCAAGATGGTAGATCCTTAAATAGACTTGGCCGACGGCATCTCGTCTGCGTCGGTGCCAGTGGAAGAAGGGCAAAGCGAGGTTTGGGATTCGAGAATCCTCAGCGAGGCTAGGATGCCAACTGACTTGGCTCCCTCAAACTTACTTAAATAACAATCGGACAGGCTGAAGCCAGCGGTGAGAGAGATTCTGGAGGAGCTGCTGCTTCCCCAGTGCTCAGGCATCGTTGGAAACATACCAGCATCTTATTTACTCCAGCAGCAGATTCCTCCTTGTAATTGGCATACGCATATATAAACAACGAGGCAGCCATATTTTTTTTTATAAGGAAGAGTTTAAAATGTGTTAGGCTGCTCTGTAACCTGTTTACTGGTTCAATAATTATCCCACTTGCTGCATCATATGGAGAATGCTTATCAGTGTCTTCAAAATTGTTGCCTCAGTGTAGCTTTAAATGCATTTAGCCGAGCAATAATAACATCACATTTAAACCGTGCAGGATATTAACACTCTGCACTATTATTTTTCCAATATCTGGCTCATAATCAAACACCTAGATACGGTTCTGTCTGTGTACCAACTGTTATAGGCCTGCACTTACATTTGCAGCAGCTCCTAAGTTCCCAACATCACCAACACACATTCTAAACCTCCTTCTCTAAAGCCTCTCCAGGCCGCTCCAGCGTCTGTCTCCGCTAACTGGTGTCGCAGAGCTCGAATTAGACGGCGCAGATCATTCCCCTTTAATAAAATAAAGTCAGTGCGTCTGAATGGTTTGAGTGATGCGAGGCCTCTCCAATGTGCGAGAGCAAGAGCTGATAAGCGGGATAGCGTCGGTGACAGCTGCGCTTTAGCGGCGGCACTGTAGACGGCAGCACTGTGACAAAACAGGGATGGCAAGGAGAGAGAGAGAGAGAGACGCTCGCTGTTGGAAGAGGGGAATTCAACAGCCTGATTCGTGCGAGAAATGTTTGTACCAGGTGCAAGTTTCACGCCTTTCGTCTCCGTCACTTTCCCATGTGATACGACACCTGCTGTAGTTTCCCCCTCCAACACCAGATTTGTACGATTGTGAAGATACTGTGGCGTCCCTTAAAAAGCCCAGTGATCAGCCGTGGTTAAATACATTGTGTTAGATTTGATTGCCTTCAACAATAATGGTAGCAGTTTCAGCTTTCCTTGCTGTTAATGTGGAATAAAAGGGACAGAAATCATCCATTATCAATGCAAACTGTGCATCTCATCTGGAAGTTTTAATCCACTAAACTCTTTTTTTTAAATCTATTTTTGAATCATTGACCCCTTCTGACCTCAGCTGCTGCTATCAAAGGCTTGAAGTTCAGGTTGTTGAGCACTTTAATGTACTTACAAGCAAGCAAAATGGTCAGTATCACCACGTCTAATCCTGCTGTTTATGGTGCGGCACAGAAGATGTGCATTCTGAAAGTACAGAAGTATTCTAGAAGTCATTATATTCCTTCACACATTCTGCACTCACACTTCAGTCAAGTGAAAACTGCTCACACACGAGTCCAGTAAAAGAGCATAATGGAGCAAAGTCTGCAATTAAGAAATAATCAGTTTTAATAAATTTGAAATGTTGTTGTTGGTATTTTTACTTTGGGATTTTTTACCATATATTCCCATATGTTCTTTATGTTTTGCATATTAAAAGTGTCTTTCCAGGGGCATAATGTTTTCAGATTGTTTGTGTAATATCTCTGTAACGCCTGGAGGGAACTTCTCCAGATGTGGCACAAACATTCACTTGAGTTAGAGGATGACCTGATTAGATTTTAGAGAGCAAAGGTCAAAGGTCAAGGTCACTGCAACCTCATGTGGAGCTCATTATTTAGAACGAGATATATCAGAAAGGAGGTATTTTTTTCAAATTTGGCACAAACATTCACCTGGGCTCCGGCATGAACTGATGGGATTTTGGTGTTTTAACATGTTTTTGGCTATAACTCAGGAGTTCATTTGCTAATTTTGACCAAATTTCACATGAATGTCGGATGAAATGATGAGATTTTAGTTTTGCAAGGTCAAAGGTCAAATGTGGACAGAAGACTACTGTGCTGCTTGGTGGAGGCCTACAATCACACTGAACATTGTTCTAGTTGAGCTACATAGACACTTGCAGAGACTCTATGAATTTTTCTTTCCAAAATGAAATCAGGATTTTGAATTGTGTCCGTAAAGCCGGTCACTGTTTTTCAGAGTATTGTAAGTTCCCGCTAGGATGTAACGTTTCCGTTTCTTTGTGCCGTTTCAGGCCAGAGGACGGGGAGATCCACCCTGAGATCTGCAGGCTGTTCATCCAGCTGCAGTGCTGTCTGGAGATGTACATCACAGAGATGCTCAAATCTGTCTGCTTGTTGGGATCCCTGCAGCTCCACCGGAAAGGTTAGTACACTGATTCATGGGAGCTTATAGACAGAAAGAACTGAGGAAACCTGTTAGAAGGCACTCATGTTTCAAAATATAATCATAGATGTGTTTATTTACTGACAACTTTATACCTTATTTTTTTTACATTTAAACAAAATAACACCATCTATATGATCATAAATCTAAGTAAATCTAAGCTGGAGCCCAAGGACTAATTCACAGTGATGGGTACTTTTAGGTCAGCTATTTTTAATCTTTTAATGTGTCTGGTGATGACACGTGATCAAAGCTTGTCTCTGTGTGCTTTAGGTAAAGAGCCGTGTGGTCCTCCAGGAGTCGACAGTAAGATCGAGGAGAGCTCAGACATCCCCATCCTGGAGGACACGTCTTCCTCCCCGACTGACTGTCCTCAGCTCTGCTGGCTGGTGGCCACTGACATAGAAAACATAGAAAAGTAGGTGGACAGGATGTGTTTTGTGTCCGTCTGGGCGTGAGCAAGTGTTGTGTGTTTGAATTTGTGTGTTTGTTACGGTGTAAATAGTTTTACTCTTTCATTTTTGTTGAATTAAACACAATTTAAAGAACTAAACAACACAAAACTAGTAACATTAATTCTTCGGTTTACATTATTGACAGCAAATTCTCTCTTTTAAACACATCAATATGTAGTTTTAACTGGATCGCACTTCTAATTTTCCTCTAATAATGTGCAATCTGATTATTTACAGCAGTATATGAAGCAGCAAATAACTGCTTTACATATTTTTTTCTCATAAGACATCGTATAAAAGTGAAAGTACATGCCTCTGAAAATTTATTTTTTGTTTCAAGATGCTATGACTGGTAATCTATGGTCTCTGCAGTTTTTGTACTGCACTTATCAAAGATAAGATTCAAATATACAAACTTTAAGACATCCAGTTTTCACTGGAGATGCTGCCTCATAGTTTGACAGTTTGCAAACTCCTTGAAAAATACTGGGATTGCATCTGTTAGTCACTGTGTGCACTGTGCTGTGTCAGAGTGTTTATTATATTAGGTTGTGAAATAGGACAGTAATACATTTACAGTATATTTTGAGATATATTTTTAGATGTGGCTGCAAAAATGACAAAAGTATTTGCTGGGGTTGTGGCTCTGAAATCTGTTTACAGAGTCACACTGTTGGGATGCACTCAAAAAGCAGGTCTTATAGGTTAGGATAAGTGTTAAGATGAGTCTCTTTGAATTAACATGAGCCAGACTAGTTTCCTCTGAAGGGATGGAAACAGGATTGTGTGTGAACATGTGAGAATCTACGACTAGATTTAGATCTTCCCTCATTTGTGTCATTGCAGGGATATGAGAGAGATGAAGAACCTTCTCAGTAAACTCAGGGAGACAATGCCTTTACCACTGAAGAACCAAGGTAAGAACCAACAACTTTGCACACACCATACGATCAGAGACACTTTCAAAATTATACACAAACACAGCATCGTGACGAAAACTAGCAAAAAAAAGTGCCTGACTTGGCTGCGTGTCCATGTGCTCTTGTGCCCAGATGACAGCAGTTTGCTGAACCTGACTCCCTACCCGCTTGTCCGACAGAGGAAGAGGCGGTTCTTTGGGCTCTGTTGCCTGGTAACCAGCTAAGGGCCCCGCCTTCGTGGGTAGGAGGCAGCAACAAAGACACCATTACCCACTGTCCTTCACCACTTGTGTCTCCCACCAATCTATTACTGCCATTTTCAAATAAATTGTCTCTTTCTTCTTTTTTTTAAAGGCTGCCCATTTTATAATTTTATTTTGTAATACGAAGAAGAATTGTAACTGCAATGTAATGAAAAACAAAAGTCATGAACATATATTTTAAGATATTTTGCAACAGATTCTCCCTTTTTTGGTAAATGAAGTCAGATATCTGCTTGTCCAATGTAAAAGCGAATGAGAGGCCATCCGAAAACAATGTCAATGTTCAATTACTTCCACGAGCCTGAGTGAGTGCGATGACGATTCATGTTTTAAAAAAAGGGAATATAAATGTCTGTTTTGTCAGAAATCATGTGATAACTTATGAATAGACGCCGTTCGAAAATATTTGAGGATGGCACTTGCAAAGACAAAGTTATACCTTCGTCTGTCTACTACGCCGAGATGACAGGTTTGTGCAGAATAAGTTTGTTGTGTATTACAGTCTCTGTTTTCTGTTTCTTGCTGTTTTTCTTCTTAATGTACTTAATTTAGTCTTCCATAAACCAAGAACCTGTACCCAACTTAAACTTTCCAGCTTCGAAAAAGGAATATATGATACAATACTCAAAAGAAAACTTCTTTGCACACAATATCTATCCATAAATCGACATTAGACTTGTATATACACATACTCTTAACGCAATGCTCTCTGAATTATTTTCAAAGTTGGAGGTGGTCAGCAAAGAATCTGTTTGTGGGAATAAGCTGGGAGGATCTCTCTCCGTCTGCGGCAGACGGAGGGCAGGTAGTTCGGGGTTAATTAAAGATTGCGATCAATGTTTATGGCACGGTGACGATACGGTAGTCAAAGCTGATATAGGTCATTTTACATTGTTAATAAAAACTTTTGTTATTGAAACTTATCAACTGGTGTTTGTGACTGTGTTGCATGCAATGCCCTGAAATGTCCACTGGGTGGCGATAAACGATCAAAAGAGGCACGTCGAACACAATGTGGGAAAAATCAAACTGACTGTGGAGGTTAAAGGATGGTTCAAAGTCTGTTACAACCCTAAAAAAAAAAAGCTACGTTTAAACTGGATAGATAGATAGATAGATAGATAGATAGATAGATAGATAGATAGATAGATAGATAGATGTAGTTTTATATGTAAAAGCTACCCAAGCAAGTCTTTTCAGTAACTATTTTTAAAGGCAAACATATAAAAAAAATGAACATTTTCTGATGTAATACAATCATGGCGACGCAAACACATCCATACAGGCCACAGAAAGTCACTGAATAATATCATGATATCAGTCATGGTAGAGCGGGTCGTCCTCTGATCGTAAGGTTGGCAGTTCGATCCCCTGAAGTGTCCTTGGGCAAGACACTGAACCCGAAGTTGCTCCCACCTTGCAGCACCTTGCATGGCAGCTCTGTCACCATTGGTGTACGAATGTGGGTGTGAATGGGTGAATGAGAAACACATTGTAAAGCTGTTTGAGTGCCGCCAAGGTAGAAAAGCGCCATATAAGTGCAGTCCATTTACCATTACTCAAACACTTGTGGAAAATTTCCCAGCACTTTGATGCCTCCATCACCAAAACACCAAATGTTGAAATATCTTTGGAAAGAATTAAGTTGAACCAGATTTCCAGAGATTTCACCATTTCATGCACTTGTATCCAAACACCTTGCCAATGTTGTTCTTTTCCCATTCATTTATATGCATTTTTTAAAAATCCAGAGCACACGGGGGAGCGATAGCCTACCTGTACATGTCTAAACATTCTGCCGGTTTGTGTGTATTACCTCCTTTAGGAGTGTCAGCCCGTGTGCTACAGCTCAAAAGCTCTTCTAACACCTTCCTCTCAGCCACCAGCCTTTGTGAGCACAACACGTGAAGCGGTGGAACGCATGTGCCCGACTATAAGCATTTTGATGTCATGACCAAACATTTGAGTAGTCGGTATCTTCACACTGTTTCACAGGCAGGTTCAAACACACACACACACACACACACACACAGTCACACATGCACTCACACTATGAGAGGGCAGCGAGCCAGAGGCAGGAATAGACTGTCAGCAGGGGGTTTGCTTGGCAGGCTGAACGCTGTCTGGTTTAGTAAGCACAGGACATCTTTTGAAATCTCAGTCCAGAAAACAGATTTTCAAACATTACCTCAAGGGACATTTACAAAACTATTTTTCTCAAAATGAAGCCCTACTTTTTTTGCAGTCTGATGTGAACGCAACTCAAACGGCATCAAAAGCAAAATGCTTTACAACCCGACGTCTGCAAAGGCAACACATTTTACCCTAATCTGTCTGTGAATGCATATTTATCTGTGATGTTTACAGTATTTGCTTTTCTCTGTAGGTTAATTTTATGAATGCAAAAGTGCAAAAAATAAGGACAGATTTGTTATTCATTTGTTTATTGTCTTAATACAGTTTAGTTGTGTTTTAATGCATGCATAAAAATGTACCTTTAATGTGTTAAGTAGTGGGATTTAAAACAATATTGGTTGCACAGAAAAAAGTGGGATAAAGGAGCAGAATACGAGAGGTCAGTCAGTATCCCGCCTGAATCCTCAGGAAGTGCAGGGAACGATACTGACAACTGACACCGTCTCTCCCTTACATCTTCTATGTCCTGCTTCACACTCGCTCATGGTCTGTGGGGCCGCAGTCGCATCTTCTCCAACACGGACGCACACGTCTGATCCTGGGATCGAGCAATCTGCAGAGTCCTTACAGCGACAGTCGTTGGTTTGATCTGAAAGAGGAGCATCAGGACAAACCTCATGAATGATTGCAAGTTGCAAAATCTCTACATTAGCTCTTTGTGGCTTTGCATGTTCCCACCATCGCAGATCTCCCACATGTGACAGCCGGTGCAGCCTGTGGTGTTGCGTTGCGGCCACACGCAGGTGCTGTCTTCTGCTATCACGTGGTTCTTCCCCATACACTGCAGTGCTTGCATTTTGCACACATTCAGAAGGACAGAATTCCTTCTCGTAGCAGCTCTGGCACACAACTCCAGAGATGAACTGGTGACAACAAAAGCAAAACAATGAAAATTAAAGCCGCAAGCGGC
>NW_007578071.1:530369-553514 GCF_000690725.1 Stegastes partitus | reverse complement strand
GCACACCAGCCTGCAGATGTGTACACAACGTTAACATGGTTTGCAGTCATTTACATAAGTTAGGAATGCTTTCGCATTAATAGTCGTCCACGTCATGTTACACGAGTGAAAATATCACAAGTAAGCATCTATAACAACTTTAAACAAACAGAAAGACTGAAACTTACGACTCAATTGGCGTGCCAACGTACGTCACAACTCCCGGTAACGTTTCTCCTCTTGACCTATGCTCTTGACTATGTGCGCGGTTTCCCAGCTCCCATGATGCCTTGCTTGACTTCCGGTGTCTCACCCATAGTGCCCGCGCACCCAGGTGGATTTTTCAGATTAAAATTTACTCGCTATTTTCAGGTTGCTATGAAATGACTATAAAATACTTAAATACTACCAGCAAATCCATATTAAAAGTTACTTTTCCCACACAGTGCATTTATCACATGAATAAAGTGTGTAAATATTTATTGTTTTACTTAGGAAATTCTAGTTTTCCTAGAATCTTGATATTTCAATGTAGAAATTATTAATGCCAATTTAATATATTTTACTAGCCCCAAAAGTTTGTTTTTTCAGTGTGGAAGCAGCTTTACAGGAAGACCTTAGTTCTACCAGGGTGGGCACACGATGACACGGAGCTCAGCTGATCTCATGTTCCTTCTCATCACGCAACATCTCAGTCGGGTTTGCATCTCTGACCCCATTGAATCCTTCAGGCCTCACCGCTGTGTTCTCAGCAGTACAGAGGAAGCTACAGCCAGGCAGCATCACAGGAGTGGGCTGAGTGGAGCTGCTGACAGATACGTTCAGAACCACGCAGTGATGTTAACAATGACTCAGCAGGTCTCCCTGTTCACATTAACAATGACTCAGCAAGTCTCCTGGGTCACATTAACAATGACTCAGCAGGTCTCCTGGTTCACATTAACAATGACTCAGCANCAGGTCTCCTGGTTCACATTAACAATGACTCAGCAGGTCTCCTGGTTCACATTAACAATGACTCAGCAGGTCTCCTGGTTCACTTTAACAATGACTCAGCAGGTCTCCTGGTTCACTTTAACAATGACTCAGCAGGTCTCCTGGTTCACATTAACAATGACTCAGCAGGTCTCCTGGTTCACTTTAACTCTCTTTGTCATGAGTCAGGAGGACTGACATGTCGGTCATGCTTTTCATTTACATTGCTAACGTTGTGCTAACCTAGCTTAAGCTACTCCCTGTCTGTTTATGTTAGCAATAGCATGGCTGTAGTTATGCTAACCTAGCATAGCGTTAGCTAACAGCTTAAAGCCAGTAAGGAACTGCAGAAGGAGTCAGTCTCCACTGAGACTCTCTCAAACTCCCACCGAGTCAGCAGCTGCCAGCAGAAGCTACGTTACCACAAACACAACGACACAGAGCGAGAGGCACCAGGACGGACTGGTCACACTGAACCCCAGCCAGCCCCACTGAAAGGTTCTGGTGGCTTTATAGCCAGGTGTGGTGACTGCTGGGTGGAGGAGGAGTGGTGCTGGTCCAATCAGACGTGACCGGAGGTGGGAGAACAAGGGCCGGACTGCAGGTCTTCAGCTCCAGGCTGATGAGCTGAGACGACTGGCAGGTGTGGTTCTGGAGAACCGTCTACAGCTGGGCCTGCACAGGTCGTCTCCACATGTAATGGTCTCAAGTCCACATAAGTTCTAACCATAGCGGCACCAACACCACGGGCCCTAACAACCACTCTGATCTAATTTACAGTCAGAGCTACTTGTGGCAGTGATAACGATGAGTTTTCCTCTTTTCTGCTATGAACTGTGGGTAAGTCTCTGAGGACAGTCTGTAGACATGTAGACCCACAGAGGGGTGCTCCAGTAGCCCTCATGGCCCAATCAGTCCACACAGACTCAGTGAGTGTGGAGATGGGACTGGACTTGGATGGTTCGGCTCAGACTCACGTTCTGTTTTTCTCCACGCTTTTAGATTTCCGTCAGTTCTGCAAAGGTTTATTTTTGGGCTCATCTGTGCTGGTACTTTGCTCTTTGGCTTGTTTCTGCTTTTTGTTTTCCCACTAACGGTCCAGTGTTTGGCCTCTGGCTGCTGGTCGGAGGTTCTTTACAGCCTCAGTAGTTCTACTGTCCTGGTCCTCTTGTGGCCTCTAACCTGGCAGTGACATCACATGTTGTATGTTGTGGGATTCTTACACAGCTCAGAGGAACGATCTGTTATCAGTTATTAAAGCAAAGCTGACACACTGTTTACAGCCTCAGGCTAACAGTAGAGACTGTCAACACGCTGCAGCACACCTCTGATATATATGTATATATATATATGTATGTCCAGTGGAGATGGATTCGCTGAGTTCCATGTATTTGCAGTGAGAGAGAAAGCAGCAGATTGAAGCTGATTTTGTCATGAGGAGGTGGAAGTGGTTCTGGTGCCAGGCGCTGCTCAGCGCTTGCCCACAATCAGTTAATTGGCAGGTTGAGTAAAGCTGGGTGCTGGCAGCCGGTCCAGCTCAGCTTTGTTTCCTCCTTTATCTGCTGACTGCTAGACAGCTCTTCCAAAGGAAGTTGATTCAATGGTTTCTCGGCGCTGGCGCCACTCTGGGAATAGTGCCCTGGACGCCACCATGCTGCCTCTTGGTTCACGTTCACATCATAATACTGATGGAACACACAGAGAACATATCTCTCATGGAAACAGTGAAAGTTCTGTCAGGCCTTCTGTTGTCCAGGTGAAGAGAAACGTGAGCTGACGCTGTGCTTTGTTCATGTCATATGGAATGAAAGATAGCGATGGGAGTTATCCTCATGTTGCCGTGGCCAGGCAGCTCCGGATGGCGGCTGCCAGTGCAGTTAATAAACCGTCAGACCGGCGCTGGAGGAGCATTGATCCGGGGTCGAGGTGCAGTTGTACGTGGAGTCAGACAAACAGTCAGCATTGTTGAAGCTCCACACTAAAGAAAGAACCACAGTGTAGATGTCCTGGTGCCTTTCACGGGTCTGGCCAGTTGTTCTGACCCAGTAGTGTTCACATCCTGAGGTCTGGATGGGCCGCTGCAGGAAACACTGCTGTAGTAAGGATGACACCCAGGCACTGTAAAGAGCTTTACAACTTATCTGCATTTCATAAGTCATGCCTCCAGATCATTTTTTCTGGGTGGGAATTGTGCAAACTGTCAACAACTGTCCACTGACTCGGTCACACAGCTGCTGGTTCAGAGACTCTGTCCTACAAAGGACACATAGAATCTGCCTTCCCAGGATGCCTAGGTCAGATGGAGTCTTGGTAAATAAGTCTCTGTGGTCTGCGGAGGACTTATTATTCGCACCATCAGCTGTTTCCTGCCCTCGCATCTCGAGCCCCTCTCCTGTCGCCTAGCAACCTCGACAGCTGAAGCTGACAGTCAGAACCAAACCTCAGACTTTACTCATTTTGACATTTTATTTTTTTATAATTTACTGCAGGACATGAAGATGACCCAATACTGAAATGTAAAGTGCAATCCTGAGCCGCCACAGACAGACCAGGACACGCTCTGACCAGCTGGTTAGCAAACAGGCCAACCAGAGAGATGCTCTGCCGGGTTACACACCAACCTGACAGCGCTGTCGTCTCCTGACATCAGACTCTACCTGGTGGGTGGTCCCATGATTGATTGTAATGCTTTTGTTTGTTTGTTTGTTTGTTTGTTTTCATGGCCAGAAGCATACTTCCATGTCATCCTCTCCCTGTAGCTGTAAACACTGAGACATGACGAGCAGCTGGGACCATGAGCGACCGGTGTGGTGAGTGTTGGGCCACCTGGCGCTGATCCACACTTCTGTATGGATGGGATATGCTGACATTTGTCTTTCTGAAGGGGGTTAAACATGTAAATATGGGAGAACACTGAAACAGGCTCACAGGTCCAGTTATTCTGCTGGTTCTGGGCGGCTCGATCAAGACCATATGTGCAGGTATTCAGACAGGTTGTCTGCACAGCTGGAGATGGGACAAGACTTTGTAACTCAGAACCGTTTCTACATGTTTGCGACCAAGCAGCAGCTAACGCGCTGACCAGACTCTCAGGCAACTGTAATGCAGAGATGTACAGTGATTAACAGTTTATTAGACCTCCTGACTCGTTCGTTAGTCATTGTGTATACGGACCATCCAGCATCATGAAGGACCGGCCGTCCTCATGCGGCTGCTGCTCGGCTTCCTGTCTGATGTGGACGAGACATCCAGACAGGTTCACAGCTCCAACTGTTGGTTAATTCTTCAGAGGTTGGTACATAAATGGTGATCTAAAGCTTCAGTGGTAGGTGGACATGCTGCCAGCAACAGACAGGAGACATCAGACCAGCCTGAACATCCCATTAGCTGCACACCCATACATAGTTTATTCCTATGAAGGTTTTATTTGACGAAAAATTAGACGATTTCTGTGTAATTGCAGTCAAGTGAATATGACCATCTGTTTTAATATCGTTTCTTAATGTATGCATGACACCCCACGAGGAGAAGAGAAGCCGTGATGCTGGCTAATGGATGCAGATCCATCAGAACCACCCCGATGCTGCAGCACTTGCTTCTGTTTTAGTCCCATTGTGAACTAAACATTAGTTCCATGCTGCACAAATAATTGCATAAACAGAGCGTGAGTGTGCTTGTACGGAGCCGCCGCGCTCCCAGCCGGCGCCGGAGCCCACATGGAGCAGTACTGCCTCACCCTGGTGTCTGTGACACAGCTGAAGGAAGCTGCTGCACAAGTCGGAGCCGAGGAGACGTCGTCGCTGTCCTCCAGGATCCACTCAGGCCTCCACATCAGGAACGAGCACCGTGTGGCTTGGAGGCTCAGAGTGGGTTCTGCTCACACCAAGTATCTGTCCAGCTCATAATTCATCATGAACTGATCAGAGATCACTGCCCTCCTGATGAAGAACCTTCACACTAACACAGAACTAACGTTGGACACCTCTTGTGCACCTGCCTCATACTTTTTCTTGCTGTTTGGTTTGACACCAGAAAAACACAATCAGAACTCAATTAGAGGACGTTACAGGATCACAACATATTTATGCCTTCAGCTAAGTTGCATTAATCCAGAACCGGTCTGGTTGTGCTGTCTCTGTCTCTATAAACAGTTTTGGAGGGACAGTTTCTGATTTGCAGGAGGAAGCTGGAGCATAAACTGATACCACAGAAGTAAAATGAGGCGCCAGTGGCACAGCTTTACACGGTGAGGGATTATGCAGGACTTCCTCGCCGTGCCGTCGCTGTACCTGCCTGCTAACATCAGCGCCCTGCACCCAGCAGCGCCGCACGCTGCATGAATAACACGCTGGCTTCACATCAGCACCGAGCTAACGGAGGACAGGAACCCATCAGGAACATGATGAGCATGTCCAGCAGCCTGACCTGTACCATCAAACCAACGAGCATGTCGGTTAGAAAATACTGGATGGAAATGAAAGTAAAGTATTAAAAAATAAGAAAAATAAATAAATACAAATTACAAACAGTGCAAAAGGAGATTAAAAAATGAAGAAAACAATAATATTATAGACATGTGTATGTACAAGGGGGACAGTGAGCAGTTGGATTGTTTACTGGGTCTATTGTTTCAGGTTCAGCAGGAGGACAGCTGACAGAGTTGTGTGAAGTCATCCTCCACCCCGACCTCCTCCTCATGCTGCTTTATAGCAACCACATGAAAATGACTAAATGTGCTCCCACAGTGAACCTACTAATGACCTACCTGCACACACACCTGAGCAGCTTCCTGTACAGTACACACACCTGAGCGGCCACCAGCAGCTCCTTGTCTCTGCTGCCACGCTCGAGTCCTGAACCGTGTTGATGTTTGTGATGCTCGTGCAGATGAAGGTAGCCTCCCTGAGCAGCTATCAGTCCATCAGGTATTAGTTCAGAGCCGGTGTTGGCGGTGCAGCTGAAGGTCTAAGCTCCAGTCTCTGATTTAGGAGATCAGCCCAAACAGCCCAGAGTCAATTACAAGGCTTAGCTAGGATATGAGCTAAGTAGCTAAGATGTCCACCAAGCAAAGCGCTGCAGCAGGAGAAGTATGAGCGAGTAAGAGGGAGGATATCAGGGAGAGAAGCCTTGGAGGCAATTTCAGTACATTCCTCCACTTTATCGGCCTCATCTCTCCTCCTGCCTCCCTCCGACGCCTGCAGCTACAGAACACACTTCCACTTAGCAGTTTTATTTGAATAATTCCTTCCCAAAATCGGGGGAGATCAGAGAAAAGGGATGATGCCTGAGTGGTAATCAGTCTCTAGCTTTGCTTTTTTTTCTTTTTTTTTTTTTTTACAAGCTGTGCGTGAACAGAATCCGGATGAACAAAGGTGAGGAGGACTGGATGACTTCAGAGACTCTCTGAACCTGAAGAGAAACGTCTGGATTAATGCATTGACCGTGTGTTCTGCAGGATTTATATTAGTATTTCTCTTGTAATTACTGGCAGAACTCTAATTACAGACCAAACTTTACTGTTCTACATCCATAAACTCTGTTGGGATCCTCTCTGGTAAACGTGGAGCATCATGATGACTGACCTGGGGTCACGTTGGCGACGCTGTAAAAACAACGGTCATAAAAGTTCAGATTTCAAAGCAACCAACTGTGGAGGCAGTTCACCTTCATGTCTCTGAGCTTTTCCAACTAAAAATGGGTTTTCTTCAGTTAACTAATTCTAATTTGGAATTACATCTGACATAATCACACGTTTAGAGTTTTTAATGTACCGCTGGGTCTTGTGACTGTATGTGGAGTAAACACAGCCTGGAGGTATGAGCTCAGAATATCCACCATGTCTACATGTCTATCAGTATCGACCTCTTCTTATTGGTCGGGGGGGAAACATCGTGTTGTTGTGCTGTTCTCTGTATATTCAGATAAAAACCAAAGAGAGCCCATGCTGTTGTTCTTTGTTTTAATTATTCTTATTATTTTGGCCTTTATTTGAAAGTGCAGTGAGAGAGAGACAGGAAAGTGGGGAGGAGAACGGGGAAAAGGGCCGTGAGTGGGATTTAAACTCATGACCTCCATGTCGGAGGTCAGAGCACCTGTACAGCCAGGTGAGCTCTAGCGGCCATGCTGCTGTCCTGTTGGTAGACAGCAGCCTGTACTGTTGGAAATTGAGCAGTCTGATCATCTTGTAAAGTTTCACAGGAGACGCTTTTCTGCTTTTACTTTTAACACCTTATTACAACAAATAACATATAACTGTTATTTATTTGATTTATTTATGTGTATGAATATGTATATATACGTAAAGTATATCTATTTCTTGAACATTTATTTTTACTTTATTGTTTTTATGTCTTTATTTTTCTTTTTATTGAAACTGGATGCTGGAACAAAACACATTTCACTGCCCATCGTAGAATAGAATAGAATAGAATAGAATAGAATAGAATAGAATAGAATAGAATAGAATAGAATAGTTCTTTATTGTCACTGTGGAAGCGATGCTAAAAGACAGTGTTACAGCAGTGAAATATTGGAGCATCCCTTTTTTGGCAGCAAAACACAAGTAAAAAAATAAAATAAGACAAAAAGCAACGTTAAAGGAAAGATAAATATGTATATAAATTTAAAGTATAAAATGTAAAATATTAAAGCAACGCAGGTGTTTACAGCAGAGCTACAGCATTTAAAGCAGACTGTGTATGAATGTGTGTGAGACAAATGAAGCTGATCTTGAATCTTGAATCTTGAATCTGACCGTTTTCAGGTCATACTTACAAAGTTTTACTTTAAGTAGGAACTCAGATGCAGGACAGTCGTGATATTAGGAGTTTTACTGAAGTAATCTGAGTACATCTTCTTCATCAAGGTGAACAAACACTCTGATGATCTAAGCTAGTGACACAGCCACAGTCTGGCTGCAGGTCCGGTCTGGTACCAGTGGGTTTCTGACCTGTGAAGCAGCAGCATGTAGTTGTAGTCGCTGACATGTGCTGCTCTCAGATCAGTGACGTTACGGTAACGATGAGCAGGAGAGTTACTGGAGTCTGTTTGTTGTGTTCACTGTCAGCAGAGAGGAACGAAGAGTCCTGCTCAGGCTGCAGCATCCTGCAGCAGAAACACTGAGGCAGAGGGTTAGGGTCAGTACTGGACCCTGGACCCTGGTCTGGTTTCTTCAGTACTTACCCGCACATCCAGACCCACCAACATGTTCTACCCCAGTGCAGTATGGGTACTGAACACACACTGGTCTCCATGGTCTGAACTATTAATCAGATATATTGATTATTTGTATTTTATTTTAATTATTATATTATATATTTTAATATATTAATTATATTTCTCACAGATCCACAGTGTTCTAATATATTTATTCCACCGTGTTGCTGTTTCCGTGCTCATTCCTGACTGTACATCCGTCCGACTGGCTCTGTCTGTAAATATATTTATGATATATTCTTATTTGTCTTTTTATGCACCGCTGGAGTTGTCTTTTTGTTTTACTCTGTGTATGATAGTAAAAGCGTTCTGTTCTACGTTATGTTGAAGCGTTCAGGCCTCTCCTGTGTTTGGTACCAAGTATCTGCTACCAGTCGGGTCACTCTGAGTGGTTCACCTGTTGACCGAGCAGCTCAACAACATCTGAGTAGGTTCACAGAGAATCATGCTGAACTCACGACGCATTTAGACCGACGCATAAGGAGACGTGCATGACTGATGGAGCAACACTGGATTCCTGAAGAACTGGGCCCAGGGCTCCCTCAGACCAGAACCCACTTTCAGTCCACTAAGGGGAACCATGCAGAGACTGAATGAATAAATAAATGAAGCCACTCTTTGTTTAACTCTTGAAGCAATTCCCTCACTACTTCCAGATGTGCTGAGTGGTACCAGGCCCGGCGCCCTGTTGGAGATCATAAAGGCCCAGATCTATCTTGGAGGGTGAGATGGATCTGCTGGAGGCCCTCTACTGACATCACATGCACCATGTCCGGTGCTTATGCTAGCTAAACGCCGGCTCTTCACCGAAGCTTTCTGCTGAAATAAGCAGCGCTGTGGTTCCTCGGGGTGGGACAACCGTCAGTGCAGCGCGCCCGGATCATCCATAACCACGGACCTGATAAACACCCCCCTACAGTGGAGGCGGGGGGCGGGGGGCAAACAGGGAGCGTTTCTTCAGCCGCTGGCTAATACATCCATTCATCCAGCCTGTCAGCCGCGGTGCAGCCCGGGATGGAACGCTGTTTGATTTTTAAACTGGCCTCTGATTGGGCAGAAGGACCAGCACCCCTGTGACACTCAAAACCCGTAAAGCAATTACTCTGCTGCTCCGTGTTGTTTAGGCAGCTAATTCATTCTGATTTGCTGTGTATTTCCGAGGCCTCCTTCCTCATTAGGAGTGATTCATCACGGGGCAGCCTACTCCTATCTTGGGGTTCAGTCTCTTTCTTCTAACCCGGGTTAGAGCGACGTGGAGCAGTAACGTCTGGGTCACATCTACACCTGGTCACTAGAGGAACGGTGTGAAGACGTGTTCTGGTTCAGCTGGAAGTCCTTTTTAATTACAGTTTAAACCAGAAGATCAGCTGAGTTAGAAAGCAAAGTCGGAATAAAATAAACACGTGTTCCATTTCCTCTGATAGCCGACAGGCCCGACCAGATCTGGGAGTCAGATAGTCCAGCTTTCCAGCAGCAGCAGCAGCAGCAGCAGCATCCCTCCCTCCCTCCCCACCTCCTTCCTGGTCTCTTCCAAATGGAAAGCACAGGGCAGGAGGGAAGGGGAGGAGGAGGAGGAGGTGGGAGGGATGGTGCAGAGAAGAGGAAGTTATCACCAAATTGCCATATCTACAAAGCTCTCCCTGCACGCCACAGATTTCCCTCTTTAATCTGACACATACAGCCTCATGCCTGCTAAAACCCTGCAAGGCGCTGTGAAGCTCAGCATCCTGGGCTGAAAGAACACCGCAGCCAAGAGAGGGAGTCGGAGGAGGAGGAGGGATAGACGGAGGAGCGGGAGGAGGAGATAGCGCATGTGTGAGAGGGAGGCAGCGAGAGAGAGACCATTTTATTTGTTCTGTGGAGCAAACATGTGCCGAGCTGTATGAAGGGAGTTAAATCGCGGAGGTTAATTGAAAAATGAGATAAACAAAGGCTGTGAAAAGCAGAGGGAGAGATTGTGGCTGGCAGCGCAGGCGGGCCGCCACCGAACCTCCTTCAGACTGTGCAACCCTGATAAAAAAAGCACCGCTAATTGTCTCGCAATTCCTTCCACTTAATTTCAGTCCAATTAGAGAAAAAGAAATAACCGTCGTCTTTCTTCCACGTACTGTACCTCCACAGAGAACACGTCTAACTGCTGGATCTGTGTGTGGACATGAAGTCAGCAGACGTGTTCAGCTGCTCCAGATGTCTGAGGTCCAACCAGAAGATGTTCTGCTCATCTAGTGACTAATCGCTGCTGTGTGAATAAATAAAGGAGCAGCGTAGGAGCCGGTGTGTCACTCTTTACTGTCAGAACCTCTAAGAGGATCAAAGCTGAGCGTTTGGTTGAAGACCCCTTTTTGACGCCGCAGCACACTGAAATGTCAAAGCACTTACAGGTGACCGGGCCACCTGAGATCACAGCAGCCAGCGCTCTGCCTGCTTCAGCTGTCAGCAGATTCCTCCCTAATAACACCTGTTGTGTCACCAGCAGAACCACAGCGTCTTCATACGGTAGCGCTGATTTATTATGGAGCCAAAGGAAGACGATCTCATTCAGAACCACGTCCATGGTAATTATTAGTGCCTGTTTGGAGCAGGTCCACTGCAGCCTGCAGCAAGAGTGGCTGATTAAAGTCATTCATTACAGGAGGAGTGGCGGTCAGCTAATACACATCTGGTTCTGGTTGCTAACATGTAGCTCCACTGATTCACCACACTGGTCTGGAATCTGGGAGCCAGATATGAGCAGCATCAGGTTAATATGATCTGCTCCGGCAAATATTCAGCACTACTAGTGTGACAATTTAGAATCACCAATTAACCTCAGCATGGTTCTGGACTGTGGGAGGAAGCCGGAGAACCCGAAGAGAACCCACGCTGCACGGGGAGAACATGGAGACTCAACGCAGAAAGATCCCGGGCTGAGAGTTGAACCAGGACCTTCTAGCTGTGAGGCGACGGTGCTAACCACTGTAACGCTGTGCCAGCCACATCTGAATGATTAAAACATGGTCGGTTCATAAACTGAGGTATAAATGTTGTGAAAGGAAGTCGACCAGGTATCTGCTATGAGGTGCTGCTGAGGAAGCCTCTGTTTAAATGCTTCTATATACCAGGAGGACTACTGACCTCTCTGTACCTCTACATGTTTTTAGTTTTCAGGGTTTTGCTCACTTTCTGCCACAGAAAGGCCAGACACACACACACACGATAGCAGGATGGAGGTAAAACTATTTTAGGCTGTGAAACTCTGATGTATGCTAACATCTGCATCACTGACTGTGTACATATATAAATGCACATGTACGCTGTATCATGACAATAAGAAGATGAGCAGGAGAAGATTTAATTGAACACATAAAATACCAGCCGGCACCAGAAGCTGTGGATCAGCCAAACTGCAGCCTACAGGGAGATCATCCACGATCTAACCAGGGACAGCACCAAGCTTCCTGCCTCTCTCTGGTGTGTGAACCGATCTGCTGAGACCTGAAGCCCACCAGTGGTCTCTTGGTCACGGCTGCAGCAGTGTTCTGTTCAGATCAATCCTAGAACAGCTCGGACAGCTGCAGTCATCTGTAGGGACGATACGAGACGTACACGTCGTAGTTTCATGCATCGTCCATCATGATGAAAAACTGTAGAGCTGATTCTGGACCAGCAGGGTTCCTCCTTCTACAATCATCCTAACAGCCTGTTTACCTGAGATCTGTGTATGCTGAACATTGTCTGTGTGTGGTCACTGGGTTTCAAGCTTAGCGAGAACAGCTTGTGACGTCATGTCGTTCTATGTTGACCTGAAGTGTTCTTCACAGCACCGGGGATGTTTCTGAACTCTCTGAATCATCTGGATCAGCGCCTGTATCTGACTCACTGGAAGTTGGATGTTTAGGATTGAGTGAGCGGTCAGAGAACAGGACAGATCCACCACACATCTGTAAAAGATGCACGTGTGTCATATAAAAGCATGTTTAGAGGAGGTGTTAGCGCCGTCATTAATTCTGACATTCAGGGAGAGCACATGTGCTCCTGTTGGTCCTGGCTGACGTCAGCAGAGCTTCTCTGAACACTCAGGAAGTTGTCTGGAGTGTGAGAGCAGCTCTGGCACGCCGAAGCCTCCGTTATTATTATTGTACTATGAGAATGAGGTGTGTTCATTGTAGACTTGTGGCTGACTTTGAGGACTGGTGCCCACGGACAGCGAGGCGTGATTAGCATATGCTTCAGAACGGATCGGAGCGCGGATGTACATACATTAGGAGTTGTCCCATTAGCGGGCCGGCAGAGGGGCTGATTTATGTTTTCTGTTGGCATCACCTGACAGGGACATTAGTGTTACAGATGGGGACAGGTGACGCTGTCAGGCCCATCAGTCTCCCGGTGACGCACTGCCAAAATGATGTGAAAGGAGCAGGCAGCGAGGATTATGGGTAGTGTCAGAATTGGGGGAAAAAAACGTTTTGCAGCCGCACCACTCGCCTTCAGAGCACCTGGTGGAAGATTACCTTGTCAGCATCAAAGGAAAAACACTTCTGCTCAAGACAAATGACAATTCAATAATTCTGAATGCCTTGAAAGTGTCCCTTTGTAGCAGAACTCAATTACAGTGATAAAGGCACGAGGAGAAGTTCACTGGGTACATGCGCAGATGCTGACAAGATTTATCGCATCATGGGAGCTTATGACTTATTCATGGCCTATTATACTTTATGATTGCTATCACTTTGGCAATAAATGCGGCTGACACCATACAGCGCCGTGTGAAAGGACTGTTTGAACGATCAGGGCTTATATATTCCAACAGGAAGCTCCTCCTGTCAGCAGGAGAACATAAATAATGATTAACAAATCACTAAAAACAGACAGGAAGGACTGCGGGGTCCACATGCAACAGCAGGTCTGAACACAAACATGGACGTGTAAGACAAATAAAGTCATGAGACGAAGCAGCAGACATGCCAGCAGCGCCGCTCGTCATCTGGAGGTGACGTCCAGGAGCTTTACCAGGCAGCTCCTCGCTACAGATGAGGACCACGCTGCAGAACCCACGGTAGTCTGCTGGATGCTCACGGAGAGCACAGCAACTCAGAACCGATGACTCAGGTTAGAAAGCTGTTTACCGTAAATTCCAGACTATGAGCACACCTGAATATAAGCTCCACCCACTGCCTTTAACAGAAAACCAGGTGTGTACATATACAGGCTGCACTGGTCTCTAAGCTGCAGGTGTCCACGTTGGAACATGAGATATTTACACAGAAAGACGTTTTAACTTTTAATTAAAGACGTACCGTACAGGCTTCTTTCTGAACAGTGTCGTCGCTCTCAGTGCCACTTTGGTCTTGAGGCAAATTCGTAAAAATCGTAAAAATCCATAAATTAGCTGCATCGTTGTTTAAGCCGCAGCGTTCAAAGCGTGTGAAAAAAGTAATGACTTATAGTCCAGAACTTACGGTAATGTAAATGCATTAACGTGTCTAGCTGTCATAGGAGTTAATGTTATGTTTACTCTCTGTTTAACTGTGGTTATTGTGAAAATTACTGAGCTTCTTAGCATTCTGCACTGTGGATGGCTTTCAAACCTCACATTTAATCCAGTGTAAAGATACTAACCAGTGGAGCTTCAGATACTTTTCTCAGTAGTCAGTATAATTAGACTTCATACATTTAGATCCAGTAATGAGTTACGTTTCACTGTAACGCCACAGAGATAAGCTGGCTAGTCTTTCTAGGAGTCATCCATCCATCCATCTCCTATCCTAGCTGACTCTGGAGGAGAGGTGGCTACAGGACAGGACCTGGAAAGATCAGGGCCAGTCTCATAGCTGATGAACAGACCAGCTCATCTGTCAGGTCTGTACCTCACCATGTTCAGCGCTGTCAGATGGCAGATGTTTTAAACTGGACTGATGTCCCGGAAAAGCCTGGAAGGAATAAAGCTGTGCTGAGACATGAGTAAGATCTGAACAGTTTCACCAGAACTGATGACGTCCATTTGGTGGTAAATACAGAGTCTGGAACTCATGATGAATACTGAATGAGTAGGGTTGGGTTAGCAGGAGTGTCACATACACTCACAGGAAATACCATCCTGGTGTTTATCTGAACTACTCAAACCTGCAGACTTCTGTATAAAGCTGTTCTCACTGCACCAAGTCACTGCTGGCCAAGAAATGGTGGATGCTGAGTGCACCACCCTTAGATTGCTTTTTAAATTTAATTTTATTGTTTTTCAAAATATTTTTTGTAGGGTTAGGGTAAATCAGTTGATCAATCCATATTTGACAGATAGGAGCTTCTCACTTCACTTTGATGAACATTCTCCCACTTCAGCACCTTTTGCTTGTGGAGTCCCTCAAGGCTCCATTTTGGGCCCCGTCCTCTTTTCATTGTATACGCTGCCCATCTGTCTATCTATCTATCTATCTATCTATCTATCTATCTATCTATCTATCTATCTATCTATCTATCTATCTATCTATCTATCTATCTATCCATCTATCCATCTATCTATCCATCCATCTATCCACTGTGTATGTGTTTCCTTGCTGTGTGCTGCAGTGATGAACTCTCCACTGTAATGTGTGAGAGCGATAGACAAACAGAGGGATGTGTGGAGGGGAAGGGGAGCATGAGGGGAGGTTTTATGCTCAGAGTGTGTGAGTGAAGGGAGGAGAGAGAGAATCAAACGCTGGCTGAATTGGGCCCAAATATCCAAGGTTAATTTTGTGAGAAAGCTGCAGTGCCCAGATAAGACCATCCCGGCAAATGAGTTCTGCCTGCCTGGATTACAGCTAAATTTATGCAGCTTTCCTTATCCTTTCACAAGCTCCTCTGAAGTGGCATAATTAACTTGCGCACATGAAATGTGCACATTTTCTGCATAGTGGTAACATTCCTCATTTTACTGCTTTGATTTTTTTGCACTATTCATTCAGGTACTTAAATTTTGCTTTTTCCTCAAGTTTAGAGATTTGTCATTATAATGGTACTAGATGAGTCTTTCACAACTTAATTCTTCTAATTACTCAATAGCTGAATCTCTGCTGTCATTATATTCTGCATAGATATGGGAAATAAACAAACACAGGCTCCAATTATGCTCAAGTGCACATGCTGTGTGACTACATACAGTAAAGCACGAGGTGGAGGGATGCTTATGCAAAGCAGATTTAGCTCCTGACTAATCATTCATGCTTTACGTATCACACAGGCTGGTCGGCGGACACATACACCAGGTAAACATGTACATACCAGACTGCCTGACAGCCCAGCAGCAGAAATCCCTGTTACATGTTCGACCCACAGAAACCCTTGAATCTTCAAAGCTCGTGCAGCTGAGATGCAAATATGCTAAGCTGCACTTGAGGACAGGAGGATATGCTCTGCTATTACAAAGCTTTTTTTTTTCTCTCCCATCATGCCCCAGGCTTCTCTGTTTACCCTCAACCCCCCAGAAATGCCATCCAAGGAGGGCTTCCTGGTAGCAGCAGTCCCAAAAAACGGCTCCACATTTCAGGTTGTGCTCCGATTCGGACCTCTGCATCATTATCAGCATGTTTAACTGGCAGGAATACACTCTTCGTTAATGTTAGTCCTGCACAGATACAAGCGCACACACACACACACACACACACCAAGGATACATAATAATGATAATAATAATAATAATAATAATAATAATAATAATAATAATAATACATTCCTGCTGCATTTGAAATTATGAGGACAAATGTGGAGAAATACACCTGACACATGGCTAACCCTACCACACATAGCAGAGTCATGTTTCACATGATTTACCAAAACAATCCTGACTTTAGAAAAACCCACCGACTGTTTCTCTGTATTCATGCATCTCCTTTAGTCTGAAGGTATAGTCAGAATCAGAATCAGAATCAGAATCAGAATCAGCTTTAATGGCCCAGTACGTACACAGCATACAAGGACTTTGGTTTGGGCTGGTGTTGCCCTGGGAATGAGCAACAATAATAGAAATAGGAAAAGAAAAAAAGGAAAAGAAAAATAAAGTAGAAGAACAACAGAAAGAAAAGAATAGAATAAAATACAATAAATATAAATACAAAATAAAAGATAATAAGACAAATATATACAAGAATTTACACATCCAGCAGAAAAGGTTTATGTACATTAGTGCAAATAGCAGCTGTGGTTGGACTGGCTCAGCTGGTCAGTAGAGTCATGGCAGTGGAACAAAAACTGTTCTTATGTCTGCTGGGTTTAGTCTGCAGGACTCTGTATCGCCTGCTGGAGGGAGGAGGGAGAACAGGTTATGACCAGGATGAGCAGGTTCTGTGATGATGTTCCCTCTTCCTGGTTCTACTGGAGCACAGGTCCTGGATGGAAGGCAGGGGGCTCCGTCCTGGTTCTACTGGAGCACAGGTCCTGGATGGAGGGCAGGGGGGCTCGTATGATCTTTCCAGCTGTAGTCAGATACTATCTCGTCATCATCTCCAACGTGACAACAAACAAATGGTCCGGAGTGTCAGATGTTGGTGCAGTGGTCCCAGAGGTCAGCGTAGACTCTGTGTGTCCTCCTAGTCAGGTCTTCTTCTGTCCTCTCTGCAGGTACTCTGGCTCTGAGGTGGTTCCTGGCCTCAGCGTTCATCCTTCTTCCTGTTCTCTCACAGCAGCTGGTTGGTTCTGGTTCTCCTTCCTGGAGGTTTCTTTCTGGAGAAGGGGGGTTCTGCCAGGTCCTGCACAACTGGAGTCACTGGGTAGTTCTCCTGAATGTAACCTGTCAGGTCCTGACTTTGATGTGAACTGATGACTGGGTGTGAACATGAATGGAGCTGAACAGAACGTGTGTGTTTTTGTTTTCTACCGTCAGTGAAGATGAGCGAACCAGAACCAGCTGTACTCGACCCGGCCATGCTCCTGTCTTCTCCGGAGCATTTCTGGCCTCGTATTTCTGGGTAAAATCCGGTCTGTGGTTTTGAGGTTGTTCTTCACAGCTCGGTGGATGTTTCTGTCATCAGCTGCAGATTGTCCGACCTTCGTTCTTTTCCACCAGAGGTTCCATTTAACTCTGAACTTCATATGAGAAGCCCGTACCTAGGTTTAGAAAGTTATCACTCTGATCACATTTATTTATTTTATGTATGTCGGACAGATGGCAGGTAATGTGAGCGGGACCTTATCTGATCCAAACAGAAGTTGGTGCTGACTGGTTTTGCTGATGACCCTGCAGGACGAGCGTTTATTTCTAGGCTGTGGCCCGGTTTAGAGGTGAGACTGGGCTAGAAGGAACCCCAACAGGCTTTATAACCTCTGTTTTCATGGAGCGCCTGTAAAGCAGGGCGTCCAGAACAATGGCAGAACCTGGAGCACACACAACCCGACACTTACATGCTGAATGCATCAGATATTAAAGATGTTACTGAAAAGGAAAAATAGCTCTTTAGAAATTAAAAATGTGGCGCAATGCTTTGTCCTACGCCGTCACTATGGTAACAATATAATTAGTGAATGAGCTCGCTGCCGCTGTCAGCAGGACCGCACCGAAATTAATTTCCAACATTTCACAAATGAGTTGATGAGCGTGAGATGGGTTCTGTTGGTGCTGACAGATAAAAGGGGTGCTGATAATGGAGATGGTTTCTGTTCATCATTCAAGGTTCTGGGTTCTAGAGAAAGACTGTCCACGTCCTCCACTATCACATGAGCAAACCTGGTATTCTCTGGCAGACATGTGCCAGCAGTTTCATCAAACACTGGCCCTAATCTCTTCCATCATGTATGCCGTGCGTGTTGAATGAGGGGTGAGGATTACCAAACCTTTGTCGCAGCTCTTAGCGTGGAATAACTGTTCAGATTCACAAATGCCTAAATTACTTTTTGTCCGTATCTGACGTGATGATCTGCGTTTGCGTCGACTTGCTGCCAGACAGAAGGACGCTTTGCAAAGTCT
The DNA here is from genome assembly GCF_000690725.1 of Stegastes partitus. Lineage (NCBI taxonomy): Eukaryota > Metazoa > Chordata > Actinopteri > Pomacentridae > Stegastes > Stegastes partitus. The sequence goes on along the minus strand of NW_007578071.1, from coordinate 535,429 downwards.
CAATCACTGCCATTGTCATGATTTTCTGTGTAATCCAGCAATTTTCAAAATCCGGATTATCTTATCATCTCCCTTCTGATAAACAGAAGCAAAATAAAGTCAGATTTCATTTACACTGTCCGGGCCAAAATAACCAGCCTGGGCCTGGCGGATTGTTCAGGAATCTGGGTTCATGTGTGAGTCTCTGCAGACGAGTTCTGCTCCGACTTCTGACACCATTACATGTATACACAAGCACACACACACACACACACACACACACATATATATATATATACATATACAGTATACCACCAGAGTCGGAGTGTTGGTGGTTTATTAGTGTGTCATGTCTAGGAGTCATTAAAGGTGTTTGTTTTCTGCATTTCCTCAAAAAAACAGATAAATAAAAACAAAACAAACAAAAACAATAAAAACAACTGAACAAACATGAATGAATTAAAAGCCTCCAATCGTTGCTGGTGACGTGGGAAGGCCAGACACACAGCGGTCGGCCCGTTTGGAGGGAACCGGGCTGGATAAACTCATATCATAGAATAACACCATATAATGTATAACCATCTCTACTGCTTTAATTTATCAGAACCAGCCTCTTTCAGGACTTTGTTGTTGTGGATTACTGATCTAAAGCTTTCATTTTGCTTTGTTGTCCTTTAATCCTGCCTGGCTGAGGATGCTCGTGCTGCTGCCAGAAAATGTTTCACAATAAAAGCCTCGTTCACAAACCAAGGCTCTCTGTCCGCTGACGTATAGACGGCGTGATACAGTGACTCTAACTGGCCGATGGAAGCGGGTCAGAATGAGGCTTTGGCCCAATGGTACGTATCAGACGGAGGAAGTTCAGAATAAAGGCTGTTAACTTGAGCAGAAGATAAAGATGAAGATAAAGATGAAGATGAAGATGAAGAAGGCCCTGCTGGCTTTAATGACCCACTAAAGTGACAGCATTCTGTCATCAGACGTATCCACCACAGTGGACGTGATGTTTGTCGTTGACAGGAGACGGACACGGAGGATGTATGATGAATGTATGATGCATCAGAACCACTAACAAACCAAAGACTGGATGTGAGCTAACAGCAGCTCCTCAAACTGTCCTTCTGCATCAATATTCAGCCCAACAGCAGGTTTCCTCGTTTGAAACGTTCCTTATGAAGGTGTTCAGGATGTTCTACCAGGAGGCTGGTGTCCTGCATGAAGAGTTGTTTTCACTCACTGATGACCCAGATAGGTGAGGGTTTGAGAGAAACTCACATCAGTTCTCTGTACATGACAGTAAACTAACTTTGACCGTCAGGTGACAGTTCAGCTCCAGACTCCACTGGTACGTTCAGGAGTTTGTAGTTTACGTTTAAATGCATTCACATCATGTTGAAGCTCCTGGTTTCCTGATGTCACCACAGAGAACATCTGATCTACAGGACACACGCTGTTGGTGTTCACAGGTCTGTAGAGGTTTATGGGAAACACCTGCTGACTGGAAAACGTTACCAAACAGCTCCTGTTGTGTTCTGATGTGACCCGGCAGCAGAGTGGTGGGTTCTCGGTGAGACTCATGGACGCCAAGCTGGTACCAATCCCAGCAGAACGCTTTAAAGAAGACCAGCGTGTTCTCATGACTAACACAACGGATTAAAGTCACGCTGGTCCTATTGGCTGATCTGAGTTCACCATGAAGATGCTGCTCCTGTCAGGATGGACGTTCCTTCTTTCTTTGTTCCACACATCAGAGGAACCAGTTCAGCCTTGTCCTACTGATGATGTGAACCAGAGGCCTTCACAAACTCTGAACATTTCATTTGTTTGAAAATCAATGGAGAAAAAACAAGTTGTACCTTTAGAAGAAGAAAAACCAGCTGAAGCTTCTGAAGCAGTCTTTAAATATGATGGGCAGACTGCAGATGTCTGAGACCCTGAAGTGATCCATCAGGACCAGAAGCTCACAGGTCAGCCATCAGGAAGACTTCATCTGGCTGTGATGTGAAGATCCATCTGCCTCACACATGACTGACTGCATCTGTGACGGCTTTAACCACAAGGAAGCAGCTTCACATGTAGACATGCAGACATGTAGACGGCTGTCAGGTTTAGGTTTTAAAACTATTTGCACAGACATCAGATGTTAGGAAGGAATGTGGAGAATAATAAAAAATAAGAACAATCTTTCTATTCAGTAATTTTATTCTCTTTGGACTACAACAATTTTTAAATGTTTGTTGTTTCACATGTTTCAAGGATTCAAGATTCAAGTTTCAAGGATTCAAGATTCAAGGTCTTTTATTGGTCACAAACACAGTTATACCTGGTGTAAAGTGCAGTGGGATGCACTGTGCACCTGTTCTGAAACAATAATATAATATAATATATGTGTGTATATATATATATATATATATATATATATATATATATATATATATACACACATATATTTATGTGTGTGTGTGTATATATCTACACACACACACACACACACACACACACACACACACACACACACACATATATATATATAGAGAGAGAGAGAGAAATAGCAGAAATAAATAAATCAAGTTTCCAACACAGTGCAAAAAGGGAATAAAACTAATAAAAATAATAATACGATTATGTCCATGTATATATCTTACAGGGTGGAAAGTACAACGTAACCAGTCTGATGGTCTGTTTGTCAGCTGATTGGACATCACATGAGCTTCTACAACAGTCTGACAGCACTGATCATGAAGACACCATCTGGCCGTGACCTTTCATTTAAGAAGCTCTGCAAGCAGCTATTTCTTGTATTCTTATTGTTTGCCAAATAAAATCCTTCCCTCGTGGCAGTTGCTGCAGTGATCGCCGTGAGATTGCGGCGAGGAGGGATTGCAGGGTTGGCCAACTTCCACGTCTGATGAATTGTCCTCCATTATTAAAACGAGCAGCACATTTGGGTTTCCGCTGCAATCAGGGCATTGATTGCAGGACAATGATGTGTTTGATTGAGACGTAATCAGACACTTCACTAATTTGACTTCCGATGAAAATCAGCAGCGTGCAGCCTGGAGGTAGAAGTCACATGGTGGTGAGGTCAAAGCTGTCTGTGGGGTCTGGAAGGAACTGTGGTCGCATCGGACCTCACAGAACCATGCTTTAACAGAAGGGACAGCAGTTCTGGAATAACAGCTTCATACAGCAGTGAATCCTCTGAACCTGAACCTGAAGCTGTGTTCATGGAGTCGTGTGTAGAACAGTGAATAGTAGAAGAACATGAGCAGCTACAGCTTTATGTGGAGAAACACTGGACATTCTGATCAAAGGCTTTTTGGTTTTTCTGTAAAACAGGCTCAGAGTGTGACGCATACATAGGCGTACGGCCAGAAGGAACCTAATGGTCTGTGTTAATACATTATAGAAAGTTTTGTTTCGTGTCAGCGACGTACCACACATGACCAGGCCTGGTACGGTCCAGCCTCCAGGGTCAGCTGATGGAACAACAACCAGATGGAAGTGGTTCAGGTAGCCAGTTTATTGCTCAGTAACGTAAATGAACATAAGCAGCTGGTGGATGCTGCTCCAAATCAAAGAACCAAACGAAGGCTAACAGAGTCGAACGCTAGCTAACAGAGAACTAAACTCCTTAGCTACGATTAAACCTGACAGCAGCAGAAACTAGAACAAACTGGGTCCTCAAACACAGAAAATACGCAGAACCCAGGACACAAGGAACTTGTTCACCAAGTCAGCAGCTGCTAATGGGAGTCAGTCTCCACTGAGACTCTCTCAAACTCCCACCGAGTCAGCAGCTGCCAGCAGAAGCTACGCTACCACAAACACAAAGACACAGAGCGAGAGGCACCAGGACGGACTGGTCACACTGAACCCCAGCCAGCCCCACTGAGAGATTCTGGTGGCTTTATAGCCAGGTGTGGTGACTACTGGGTGGAGGAGGAGTGGTACTGGTCCAATCAGACGTGACCGGAGGCGGGAGAACAAGGGCCGGACTGCAGGGCTGTGTCCGAAATCACTCCCTATGCCCTACATAGTGCACTATATAGGGTGCACGCCATTTTGTAGGGGTGTCCGAATGTTAAGTTACAAATGATGCACCCTATATAGTGCACTCAAAATATCCCACAATGCACCTTGAAAAGTTGTGTACAGCTGATGGTCACTAACCAAGCGACATGGACCATCATGCATTGCGTGGAAGAAGAATGGCAGACGGACGGGAGCGCGAAAGCTTGTCTTACAAATGTAAGTAATTTCCCGTTTAAGTTGTAGTGTTGAATCTTGTTTTTCCTGTGTCGTAGCCATGTAATAAACTCCGAATTCGATGTGTTTGCACTACGTTTATGTAGCAGAAATCATGGCTAACGAGCGATTGAGCTTGCTAATGTTAGCTTAGCCTCCTCCATATAGTCGTTGCCGCTAAGTTTACACTGGATGAGTATATAATTTCTAAATGGTACGTTGTGGAATTGCATGGGTTCACCACACAATCGATCATCAATTCATTTTCTCTAAAGGGACCGATGACGACGTGGCAAAACTAATTCACCTGAGAGGTGAAAAGGAGCACCTCTTCTCGGGGAAGCGTTTTGCTTCAGCAGCTGGGTGGGAGTGAGTACCGTTAAATTCCTATGAAGACATCAAGTATTTTGTGTGTTTATAACTAAAGCAGAGCTGAATTTTAACTTAGAACTAAACTACTGTCTATTATTGTTGTTAATGACAGCAACCGGCCCGTTTGGCGTCTTTCTATATACGTTTGAACGATTATATTATAATAATTTATTATTATATCTTGCAGAGCTGTGTTGAAAGACATGGGCCTTGCTGGCCTGGTGAGTCCTGCCAGAGCCGCCAAGAAGTGGGAGAACTTCAAAAAGACGTACAAGGTTTGGATTTACTGTATTTAACTGCAGTCTCAGATCATGAAAGCACATATGGAAGGAGGCAGTTAGTGTTCTCTTTGCTTTGTTTGGCATTTGAAATAAATGCTGCCTTAACTGTGTGTTGTTCAGACTTTCTAATGAAGATGGAAAATTTATACTGATGTAAAGCTTTTAAGTATATGTATGTAA
>NW_007578071.1:518532-524054 GCF_000690725.1 Stegastes partitus | reverse complement strand
CTGAGCCTTATTTGCTTAGTCTCTTTTTGTTCCTCGTTCTAGCTTAGCTTTCGTTTTGTATATCCTTCTATAGTCTTTTGTTTGAGTTAGCTTCTTGCCTGCATTACCACTCGTGTAGTTTTAGTTTCGGGTTCCGAGTGCGTTTTTTGTTATCGTTAGTTTTAGTTTAGTATTCCTACTGTGGTTATACCACCAGCTTGGTTAGTGTATTCCTTGCCCTGCTGTAAAATAAATTATTTTATTTTTTACATCTGTCTCCTGTGTCTTGTTGCTCTGCACGTGGGTCTTTGAACTGACCGTAACAGTGACGCCATGTCCTCCTCACAGAACGTCCACGAGCAGCGCCGCCATCCTCCAGCCACTAGTCACTCGTATTAATGCAGAGAAGCTCCTGGAAGATGCTACAGGCAGATCGACGCTAATCAGAGAGCACTGATGACGTTATATATTTATTTATTAAATATTCAAATTGGCCTTGAATCAAGGAGCACTCGGCACCGTCTAATCAACACAGTGTGTCTGTAACCTCCAGAAATTAGTCGGCGCTTATTATCGTCTAAAAGCTCTAATTTGTTTTGCGACAAGCCGGCGCTGTGTGCACACAGAGTGGAGTGGCTCATCACACGGCGGCTCGTTCACACTCCTCCACTCGTTATTCTGATTCTGCTGTTGTTGTGAAAGAGGAGAAGCCTCCCCGCGGACCTTTCTATCACCACCTACAAGCGTTTCCTCCGACCAGCCACAAAATACAGCAACAGCTTGTAGGTAATTGATCAGGCAAGTGAACTGTAAAATATTCATTTTCTACTTCAACAGCCAGATAAATCTCTAGGGAGGGTTTGGGGAGGACACTGGTGGAAATATTGCTTATGCACCACGAGCTAGGAGCTGCAGCAGCACGATGGCGAGGGGCAGATAAGAGGGGAGGCATCGCGGGGCTCGGGTGTAGGTGCCAGTGATGGCCAGTCATGCAATTCCCTGCTTGGCTTTAGCCCAAGAAGCCAAATCCCCCTCTACAGCCCTGGATTTCATGCTGCAGAGCTGAGGGGCGCTTGGTCTGCAACCTCCATGGCTGGCAGGCTAAAGAGCTGATGCCTGCCCCAGTCTGCCTGACCTGTTTTTGTGTATTGTAGCTTCAAACACACACTCGACTGAGACAGCTCCTCTTCAATTCACCGAGTGTGTGTGTGTGTGTGTGTGATTGACACTTCAGCAGAGGGGAAAACAGCAATTTCCAAGGCTCTCCTTTTATTTGTCGATGGAATTATCAATGAGGCAGCCAGTGGAACAGCTGAGACACAACCCCGGAAAGGTCAGCGTGTCAGCAGGCAGAGGTGTTTAAAAGTGTTTCTGACTGTTTGACTGATTCGTCTTGATGAGTTTATGTCTAACCTCCATCAGCCTGTATGTCTGACCAACAGGAAACAGATGAAACCTGAACAAGTCCTTTAGTAACCTTCTGCTACATCTGGAGGCTGTTTGACCTTCACACTGCACACACACACACGTGTCCTGTTTAGCTATTAGAAAACACACAATATGTTAAGAAAGACAAAGAATTCTACAAGAACACAGCCATAGTTGAGAATAAAGTCAGCGTTTTATATCCTGACTGACTCACAGGTTGGAATCTACAGTGATAAGCTGTCATCTGTCCTTGGATACAGACTGAATACAGGACAGGTGATGTGGGGATGGCTCAGGAGTGGTTACCTGTGTCTCTGCGTGGAGTCTCCATGTTCTCCCCGTGCAGCGTGGGTTCTCTCCGGGTTCTCTGGCTTCCTCCCACAGTCCAGAAACATGCTGAGGTTAATTGGTGATTGTAAATTGTCCGTAGGTGTGAATGTGAGTGTGCTTGGTTGTCTGTCTCTAAGTGTAGCCCTGCGATAGACTGGTTACCTGTCCAGGTGAACCTGCCTTCACCCTGAGTCAGCTGGGATAGGCTCCGCCCCCTAGTGAGGATGAAGGTGTAGAGATGATGGATGGATGGTGTCATTGGTGTAACCGATGTAAGCAGCATCACCTCTAAGCAGTCACACAAGTCCAACTCGGCGAGTCAGTCCAGACTTTGTAGATCGAGCTACGAGTGCATTCACATGAAAACATGAAAAGAGCATCGCTGACTCCAGATAAGCAGTTACCAACCTGGACAGGTCTGCTGCTGCATAGTGCTCACAAGAGGAACACACAATAATCCAAAATCATCCATCCATTATGAGACATTTAAAATAATATTATAAAATACAATATTACATGAACTTGTTTAAAGCAACACAGCTGCTGCGTAGATGTGAGTCGTATGTCTCGTCGCTCTCAATGTCCCATCATCAGCCAGATCTGACCGTATCTGCAGTTTAGTCCAGCTGACTAGATGTAGGTTTCAGGATTCACCCTTCTGTTTAATTATCATATAATATTATTATAACACAAGGTGGTATAACAAACTTACACATAGTTCCTTATGGATAAAAGAAATTAAAAACAGAGTATTTTCATAATGAAATGTAGAAAATTAATTTAGCAATCTCACATTCAGCTTCATTCCAGTATTGCTGAAGACAGTTTGTGCTTCAATCTTTCATCTGCAGCTCTGAAGGTATTAAAAGGTTTGGAGCAAAAACAAACATACCCCTAACCCCTACACACCAGTCACACCATTCAGACCAGTCAGTAGCTTATTAGACATGTTATAAGGTCACAGAGTAGAACAACATCGTGCTTTAATCAGTCTCTGCTTCAGGATTATATCAGCATGTCTTTGAAGCAGCCCTCAGCTCTACTGACTTGACTGTTGAAGCACATGTCCTGGTCCAAAATACCTCCAGGGTTCTGTACAGTAGAACTGGAGGCCAAGGCGATGCCATCCAAAGCAGCTATCTGGTTCCAGAGTGTGTTTCTGAGGTGTTTAGGGCCAAATACAAGAACCTCAGTTTGTCTGGATTTAAATGAAGGAGATTCCAGGTCATCCAGGTCTTCCGGTACCCAACCCATCAATCAGTGATGTCATTGGTACCAACCCATCAATCAGTGATGTCATCGGTACCCAACCCATCAATCAGTGATGTGATAAACATTTGTCAGGAAGCTGACTGCACTTTGCATTAAAGTAGGAAGACGGCTGTTGGCGGAACATAAACATGCAGAACTCAGGCGATCCATGACTCTCCACCTCCATGGCTCTGCTCAGTGTACCGTAAACGGAAACTGTCCCCCCAAGATAAAGTCACAATAATGGCACATTTACATCTGAGTGGCAGGCTGCCCTTGGAGCTGCAGAGGAGACCCAGCGGAGGTGTGAACAGGCCCAGCGTCCTCACAGGGAGCTGTTTAAGGCAATAACAGAAGATCAGACGCTGACATGGGACCAATGGATCTGGACCTGATCCTATTGAAACACTGAGAGGGGGAGGGGGACTGTCATAAGCAGCAGCATATCTGAAACCAGTAATAAAAGAGAAACCAGTTTGGTGTCATACAGTGAAGGAGCAGCTGGTGGGAGTGGGAGTGGGTGGCCCTCCTGCTCACACATGCTTTAGCTGCTGTGTGAAGTGCTTTGCAAAACACTGTACAGCCTGTGAGAGACGGCGAGATGCCCGACGCACGGCGCCGCAGCAAAGCACTGTGTTTGTAATTAAGTAGTTAGAAATCAAAGCAATATGTGGAATGATTAATATTTAATAACGTGGAGTTTTTATGGCTCAGTTAATTGAATACCTTATCTTTATTATGCAGATGCTTCATAAATATGAAATATTACTCATTACAGATAGCTGCTCTTGAAAACCTCACTGAAGCATTTAGAAATATAATTAAGCTTAGCAAAAATAAACCCAGGACTTCTCTCCACGTTTTTTTTCCTCAGAAGGTTTTTATCTACAATGAACCTACATCAACAAAATAATAAATAGCTCAGTGGACTCCCTCCTCCAGCCTGACCTATACAGACTTATTCTGACAAGTTACTGCTTCAGTTACCACAAAACCACAAACAACAAACAAAAACAACAAACACTCACATAAGTAAAGAAAATAAACAAAAATGTCATTGTCCTTTCTTCTTTACAGATCAGTGTAAGCTCTCAGAGAGGCTTGATTAATGGTGGGATTATGTCTGAGTTCAACTGCCGAACATTTCAATAGGAGCTGTAATCTGGTCATTGTTTCTGCTCCGCGGTCGGAGGAGGCTCGCCGGATTGGACCGGCCCAGCACTGATCGTCTGCAGTGGATTACACAAAGCACACGGCATTAAAACGAAGGAGCTGAACGCTGCATGCACGCGGAGGAAATACATGTTTAATAAAACAGACACCGTGTTGGTGGTGGGACGGACAGGCCCGGAGACCCGTCTCAGAGTGCTGTGCTGGTTCTGTCAGAGGTCAGGTTTACTCTGTGATCTATGGCATCTGGTCACAATCAGATCAACAAACATCATGATGAAATCCTGCCTTCAGCCATGATGTTCTTCTCTCAGCCTTCATGGATGTCTGCAGGATCCAAACACTGTCGGCTCCTCACATGTGGACGCTGTGCACAGCTCCTGAACAGAACTTCCTCCCACACTGGATAGCTCTTTATTGTACATGTTGGTGAGTGAGGCAGCATGCCGTGGCCCTTGGTGGCCTTGGACCCTGGTCAGCTGTTTCATGTCCGTACGTTAGTTTGTGCTCCTGACCTGAACCGGTTTCCCATCCTGCGGGTCATTCTGGCTGCCTGGCCTGGAGCTCCGGTCCTGGGTGCTGAAGGGTTTGGTCTTTTCAAGTTGAATTTTAAAATAAAAGCCCAGGGTTTACATGGCGGTTATTGTCACTATGGTAACGAGACTCAACTAAGCGTAACAGAGAAGCGACTGCAGTGCTTCCCCTGAAGGTTGGGCCTGGACGTAGCTGTATGTTCCCCCAATGACCCTCAACACATGTGAGGAGTGGTAGAGAATCAGATAAGTCCTGCTAGAATCACACTTTAGACTGTTGTTCAGGTGACTTCAAACCCGTCATGAACCCACGGACTGTGGTCAGCAGTCCTAGTTTACCTGTACGAATTCTGGCAAGAATTAAACTCCTGAAACTATTAAAAACTATGTCCTAAATAAAAGGGTTGGTAATAAAAGGACTTAGCAGCAATGGCCGACCCCTGAACCAGCATAAAGAATAAAGTGATTCCCACTGAACCAGTGGCTGGTGAAGCAGGAGCAGCTCAGGACTCCTTTGTCTGATAGTTAAATAGTTAAACAGGCAAAATCACTCATATAGAATCTGTCAGATAAGAAATGAGTCCATAACTACATGAAACCACGTGTTTAAACTCAGCAGCCCTCTGATGGTTTCTGCTGCCAGCGTCCACTCCCAGACTCTGAGACTGAGCTCCAGACGGCTGAAGGCTGTCCTCCTGCCAGACCATCAGCTTCATGAAGACTCTCTACAAACACTCTGAGCCCTTTATGGACTCTGTCTGCACCGTGACATCAAACAAGTGTTCCACAGGAGGAAACAAACAAACAAACAAACAAACAAACAAACAAACA
>NW_007578071.1:505576-518326 GCF_000690725.1 Stegastes partitus | reverse complement strand
CAAACAAACAAACAAGTGTTCCACAGGAGGAAACAAACAAACAAACAAGCAACCCCAATGTGATGAGAAACATACATTCACAAGTTTGTATGAACTCAGTTACTTTATCTTGATGGCATTAGAATAAATGATAAATGTGCTTTTCTTTGGGTAGTTTGACCAAGAAGTCAGAAAGAAGTCAAATGAAACCACAAAGCTTAGATAAACTGTTGTTGTGTTAGATCACCACATTTAGCTAAAAATGTAGAAACAGCCAAAAAAACAGATGTAGAAATCGTAGATGAAGACGCAGCAACACTTCATCCAGCCTTTGAAGAGCTGAGCTGTGACTGAGGCTAATGCTAGCTACAGGGACCTCCTGAGCTGCTGTCCTGCAGGTTTTAGACCTTAATGGATCTCCAGCAGCTTGTTGTCAAGTTCTACACAAGTCTGTTTGTAACCCTGGTTTACAAAGCCCTCATTAAATCAAAGCCTGTTAATAAAAACAGCCAATAAGAAATATATTACAAGTGATAAATAGACAATAAATAGATTAACATGGTTAAAAAATCATTAAAATTGTCAGCAATGCTATATTTCATGATATAATATTTAATTTAGGGTTAAAAACATGTTAAAGGGTTAAGAACTTGTAAATTCATGTTGTTGTTTTATTTTTATTCAAGATAGCTTAAAAATGTGTTTAGACTCTTATTTTGAAGAGTCACGTTGCAGCGTGACTCATGTGACTAGCCACAGCCAACCGGGTTGTTTTGTCTTTTCCTGCTTCTGGACGAGGGATATACGCAGACGGTCTTTGCAGAGCTGCTGCTTGAAACAGAGGAAAAGAGAGAAAAACCGAGTAAAGAGTCTATTTAAAGTTATTCTTGTACACTGAAGGAGTTATTTTTGTTTTTCCAACCTGTCTGTGCCTTGGTGACGTTTTGTACATTGCCGAACAGGATTGGCCATTAAGGTTTGGACCGGAAATTCTGAGCGAATACCGGAGTTGGATTCCACGTGCGAGATACAAGATGGCGAGCCACCCAAGGACCCCTTGAACTGCGCCTCACACAGAACAAAGCGCCCTCTGCTGGATTTCATCAGAAAACTGGTAGGATTGATCCATATCTCTCTGCAAAACTGCAGTGGACTCAGAGACACCGGATTAACCATTCAGGACAATCAAAGGATTGACAATTAAGGGAATAGAGACATTTATTTGTGATATGCAAGTTATTCAGTCTTTAGCTGAATATTTTTGAGTTTTGTGCATTTTTTTTCACTGTTGTTTTGTGAACTATATATGTTAATGCGGGAATGGTATTACTTGAAATGTAAATGTTTTTGTTTGGTACAAACAACAAAACAAAGAATGGTTGAAACTTAAAAGGGAACTTAACTAAACTTGAACTAGACCTTGAAACTAAAGAACTAGACTTTATTCAGAATAAAGCGGAGTTAACTCAAATAGATTGAAGGATAAAACTTGAAATTAATACAAACAATAACCTAGGTTGAAAGTAATATCCTTTTAAAGCCAAATAATAGGTTTAAATCTAAAAAAGGGGATTGATAAACTAAATCACTTGAACAAAAGGGAAGAATATTTCTTTTTTTTTTTAAAGTGATATTGAACATTTCATGTCAACTGTATGTCAACTGTCTTTTTCTGTCTTTCAACTAAGAATAACAAGTCGGCAATTTAAACTTATTTTCTGGTCTGTGGTTATTAATGCACCTTACATCAATCACTGCTCTAGTAGTCGAACCTAACATTGGTCCTAGTATACTGTAACTACTCCAGAAGTGTTACAGAAGTGGCGAGCCAGCCAGGAGCAGTAATTGAACCCTCAACCTTTATTTTTGACCCAGACCTTTAAAATAGGCCAAGCCCGGCAAAATGGACATAGTTGACAGAGAAAATGTTAAAGTTCCAAACTCAGTTATCATTAGTGGGATTACTGACACAGCCGTCGATGAAGATTTAACTGACTTCCTGAACAAATATGGGCGAACTGCGAGAATCTTTAAAATAGATGATCCCCAGTCTCCCTACCACAAAAATGCCATTGTGGAGTATGAGAGTGGAGCTGCCTTGACAGCACTTGAACCCTTACTGCCCTACACATTTGAGAGTCTGAATGAAGTCACTTACGAAATAAGAGCCCTGTCGACTGAGTACGTATCAGCTGTTACGAACAGCGCCACCCACAGTTTTTTCAGTGAACTGCGGAAAATCGCCAAACTAAGTGGCAAATCTTTTGAAGCTGTTCTGCACGAGCACCTTTCTGAATGCGCTCAATCAGTTACAAGCAGCCCAGAGCCACCTGAAATTGTGGTTTCTACCCAAGAGACACAAAGTGAACCCACAACTCCAGTCGCTAGACCAACACACACAAATCACCGACCCTTCCAAAGTGAAACTGTGGAACCGATTGCAACTAATGTAAGCATCAGTGCTTCTGAACCAATCAACCAACCACAACCTGATCCACCATCTAACATACCAAACAGCTTTATAACTCACCCTGAGGTGCAAAAGGTTGTTGTAGAGCATATAGTCCGAAGTGAAGCTCCTGTCTCACAAGTCAGTGCTTCTTTCCGTCTAAGACAGTTTTCAGGCAAACTACCTTGTCCTAGTCATGAGGTTGATTTTGATTCCTGGCGCCACAGTGTTGAGCTCATTCTTCAAGACCCAGATCTGTCTGACTTGCAACGCTCGCGAAGGATCTTAGACAGCCTTGTGCCACCTGCTGCAAATGTGGTGAAACCTTTAGGCCCTCAAGCCTTGCCACCAGCTTACCTTGAATTGCTTAATTCAGCTTTCGGCACAGTGGAAGATGGCGATGAGCTTTTCGCTAAATTNTGAACATTTCATGTCAACTGTATGTCAACTGTCTTTTTCTGTCTTTCAACTAAGAATAACAAGTCGGCAATTTAAACTTATTTTCTGGTCTGTGGTTATTAATGCACCTTACATCAATCACTGCTCTAGTAGTCGAACCTAACATTGGTCCTAGTATACTGTAACTACTCCAGAAGTGTTACATGTTGATGATCCATTAATGTGAGTCAGGTGTGCTGCAGTAATGTCTGAAACCTGTAGGACAGCAGCTCACGAGGACCGGAGCTGGAGATCCCTGTGCTAAAGCCAATGATGGTTAGCCTAATGCTACCACCAGACTGACGTTAGGAGTTGGTCTAAAGACTTGTGAACCTCATGAGCTGGCATTGTCTCTCCTCTGCTTCTTTAATACAATGACAGGTGGTGACAGTAGAACAACAGTCACGTTAATGTGCTTCCTGAGATCCTCCACTGTCAGCCTTTCTGTGGTGCAAACACTGGAAAAGCCTTTTAGTGCCGTTCTATTATGACCTCTCTTCATGGACCAGTGACAGTCGGCCTGTTTTGCCTTCACTCGTCTCCTCTTTGAGCTGTCATGTCAGTCATGTGGCTGAAGGCCCTCAGATCCCCGAGGGCCTCGCTGTAGAGGAAGGCAGACGTTCACCTGGAATTAAATCTTAAAGGTAAGATGGCGACGGGGATTTACAGCTGTCACAGAAGCTTACAGGCGATGTGGTGCATTTTATTTTATTTTATTTTGCAGTGAGGGTGGAGGGACGGGGGAGAGAAAGAATGTAATTAACCTCCTCGGTGGGGGAAATTCTATTACAAGCTCCTATTCTGCCATGCAAAGTGTGGTGCGGGGAGATGTCACAGGCCGTCAAGCAGAAAGCCAGGGCTGTCTGCATTTTAAACCAAACTTCCAATTTTCTCCCCCTATCTTTCTTCATTCTCACTGAAGCTGGAAATTGAGTACGGAACACTTATGTGGAGAGGGAGAGAGGGGAATAAAAGGTAAGCTGCATTTCAGGAGTTTAACAAGTTATTTATTCAGTCTACATTACCTGTATGTTGGTGAGGGCACAGCGCTAGAGGTGTTTGTTCTCTCTGGTCATGTATGCATCATCTGGTGATATTTAGAAGCAGGACATCAGATTTAATGACCTCGTTGCTCATTCAGTTCAGTTACAGTCAAGAAAACCTAAAAACAGTGTCGTCATGTTTCTGTTGGAACTGTGAGCATCTGTTCCCATCGTTGTTGTTGTCTACATTCACCATGGTTACACGTCTCAGTTCTGTCTTTGGCAAGGTCAGTGTACAAGCCTCTTTTCAGTGTCCATGTAAGAAAGCATTCACATGTCAAGATGTGTTTCTATTCAGCCGTCCACACACAGCCATGGTGGCGAAGCTGCCGTATGAGGTGTTCAGCTACCAGTAGAACGGTCCTGGCGTTACAAACCCCAGACTGAACTGGTAGCAGCGGTTTGCAGGTATAAGGTCAGTAAAAAGTCCATTTGTAGAGTTCTGATGCAGCAGCCTTTCGGTACCGGTCAACCCAAACAGTAAACCTAGATCACATAAACAGTCGTTCAGCTCGGACCACATGGGGTCCCAGTGTGTAATCGGAGAGTTTATATCTGACAGCTGCTGAGTGATGCCCTGCTCTCCTTGTTCCTCTCACCTGCCATGTTTTTGGTTTAATGATTATGAGCAGCTCCCTGGAACAGTTCTTATAATACTTCCTGCCAGTCATTTGTCTGATCTGTTGTGTCAGAGAGCTTTGGATCAGGTTCAGACAGCCGCTCTAGCATCAGCAACACAAAGTTCAAAAACTGCTTTGAACCAACAGCCCCATTTGTGTTTATTTCATGAGAGCGACTCCAGCACAGCTCGTAGCTCTCCTGTAGTCTGCAGCGGGTATGCTTCACACAGGAATACGATCCTCTGGTTGTACTGGGTCGGAACCCACAAATACTCCTGAATGAAAGGAAGCTACGTGGAGGATCAGATGAACAACAAAGTGAGAGAAAAGCTGGACTGAGTGATGGGGAAACACAGCAGATGGAGCGCTGCATGGTGAACATCTAGCCACGCTCTGTGGACTGTATGAAGATTACAGCAGGCCCAAACGGTTCTGACTTTGTACGAAGATGAAAAGAGGAAAAGATCCAGGTGACTGAATGAGGGTTCATTGTTCTCCTGTGAATGGCAGGAGCTTCACCTGGCCGCTGCTTCAACAGGAGCCATAATGAGAGTAATGTCTACGCTCAGAGAGACACCACCAGTCCATCGGGTCAGCATGGATGAATGGAAGAAGAGCCCAGACTTTGGATAGGAGCAGTTTGTCTATAATTACACACAGGCAGACTTTATAGGAGCAGAGCGGTGCAGACGCCCTCAATACAACGATGGAGGCACATTCAAGAGCTCAGATGTAGAAATGATGTGGAGATAGGTGACATAATCAGATAATAACTCATCCTTCCCCACATTCACCGTGAGCGGGACCAGGGTCTGTATGGTGTAGCTTCATGGGGTCACTGGTGCAAGTACTAGTTAGTCAGGCTTAGTTAGCCAGGTTTAGTTAGTCAGGCTTAGTTAGTCAGGTTTAAGGTAGCGTCAGTGCTACTGATCCCATATGCTGTGACCATATTTATGGAATATCTTGTCTACTAGTTTCTGTTCTGTCTGTGAGCTGAACACCAGTGCAGTGTTGCTCTATAAAGGGGAAACAGACTGAGAGCTCCAACTGATCTTCTCAGCAGTGTTCTGGTGTGTCTGGCTCATTGTCATGCAGACTACAGGCTGAGGATGGAGGGCAGGGTGGTGGGACAAATGGTAAATCTGGCACATACTAAAGGCCAACTGATGCCTTCCGTGTCTGTGTGCATGCACGAGTACACCAGACATACACCTCATCATCCATCCAGACCCGTGTAGGTCCATGCAGACGTCCTGAGCAGCTCCAGAGGTGTGACCTATAGGCTCCAGGAAAACAAACGCTGTGAGGAGAGACTGGACCAGGAGCTTCTCAGTCATCCACAGCTTTATAACTCATCATGGAAAGAGCTGTAATTGAAGGACTGAAGTGCTTTGATTTGTTCAGGTTTCCCATCAACGCAGCCACAATAAGAAGTTTTAATTCCTCCTGATGTTCTGTCCACCTCAGGAATAATCACACTGACAAAACGCTGCAGCCCAGCCTGTAAGCAGCTGCTGTATCAGAGGAATATCAGAAATATCCTCAGGAACCATGTGTGTGTTGTTGGGATGTTGATATGAGGAGCAATGCAGCCTGATGGGTGGGCTTCCTGCTGCAGAGTAAACAGAGCTCTCAGCGTCCACATCAGTCATACAGAAATCATGTCAATAAATATGATAACCAGATAATGATCAACAACCTCCATAATCACTGACTCCACCTTCAAACCAAACATTGTAGTTTTGGTTACAAGCAGCAGCGTTGTTAAAGAACAGCATGTGGTTCATTAAGAGACCTACTAACTAACTAACTAAACTACAGAACCAACAACAGCCTGTCATCATGTCCTGATGCGTCCACCCACCCTGGCCTCCTCCTTCTGCTTCTGTGAACACACACCGTAACGCCACTTAACAAACCAGAGTCATCCGTTAATTCAGAACGAACAAATAAACATGTTTTATTTCAGCATTTCATTAGCCGACTGATACTGAGTTGTGTAAGAAGTGATGCGTTGAGTCTTTGCAGGAAGAATAGAAATCAAATTACATTATATTGGCTGAGAATCTTCACACAGCTCCGGCTGAATGAGCATGTCCTCCATTTCATTCCCTTTTAGCCTGAGAAATTAGCAGATGTGTTCAGCATTGTTCTGCAAAGTGCTTTCACATCCCTGTCTTTCAGCTCTGGATGGGAAGCCGAGCGCTGAAAGACCACTTTACAGTGAGAATAGCGTGAGTGGTAGAAAAGGAATTAAAAAGGGTGGGTTTAATGGCCTCAAGAAAATTGCAGGCCACATGAGACCTTCCTTTGGTTCTGCTTCCCTGGAGCTTTGACTGACAGCTCCGGTGCTGCAATTGTGTCGTCCCTCTGCCAGCAGACTGCTCTGGCTGCAGTTGTATGGAGACGGCTACTGAGAGAAGGACTATCTGTGACAAAACCAGGCCTTTGTGCAGCACTTCCTGGCACTTCCCAGGACAGATGTACCATTCACATCCCAAAATCAGCAACCACGCTGCAAATTGTCGCCATTGTGAGGAGTCACAGTAACCAGGATGTAGTGGAGAGAGACGATGCAAAGAGGTTCAGCCGCTTTGTACAGGCAGCAGAGAATGTAGAGCATTTGTAGTCTGACACACAGCGGTGCAAACAGAGGCGCCATCAGGACACGCAAACCAGGCGACTGCCCAGGACCCCGTCAGGACACGCAAACCAGGCGACTGCCCAGGCCCCGTCAGGACACGCAAACCGGGCGACTGCCCGGGGCCCTGTCGGGACACGCAAACTGGGCGACTGCCCGGGGCCCATCAGGACACGCAAACCAGGTGACTGTCCGGGACCCCGTCAGGACACACAAACCAGTCGACTGCACAGGGCCCATCAGGACACGCAAACCAGGCGATTGCCCGGGGCCCCGTCAGGACACACAAACCAGGCGACTGCCTGGGGCCCATCAGGACACGCAAACCAGGCGACTGCCTGGGCCCCGTCAGGACACACAAACNGGACACACAAACCAGGCGACTGCCTGGGGCCCATCAGGACACGCAAACCAGGCGACTGCCTGGGCCCCGTCAGGACACACAAACCAGGCGACTGCTCAGGCCCCGTCAGGGCACACAAACCAGGTGACTGCTCGGGGCCCCGTCAGGACACGCAAACCAGGTGACTGGCCGGGCCCGTCAGGACACGCAAACCAGGTGACTGCCCGGGACCCCGTCAAGGACACGCAAACCAGGCGACTGCCCGGGCCCGTCAGGAGCACTGTTGAGGTTCTTCCACCCCTCCTTGAGGTCCACTATGAGCCATGAAGACTTTCAGGGCTGGACCACATCTCCATTGACCAGGAGGTAGAAGATCTTTGGACCTTGACCATCTGCTGCATCCAAGGCCCGAAAGTAGCTCTTCTAAGTGGACTGTTCAGAGAGTTCACACACAACGGTAGTATGATAATCTTTTAGTTGTTAATGTTGTATTGTGGTGTTTTATTTGATCTATTTTGTTTTATTATTATATTTATTTTATTTTATTAATTAGTATCTTATTTATTTTTTGTCCATTTTGTTTTTTGATGCCATGTAAATGACACTTTAATGTTGTCTTATGTTTGAATGCTGTTAAATTATGTCCTCCATAATCCAGATCATATGTTTAACTTATGTCTAAATTAAAATATGACGCTTTGATTGGTAGGGGGTTGGGGTATGTGGGGCTCCATGTCCCTCTCTGCCCGGGCCCCTCAGAACCTCGGATCGCCTCCGGGTGCAGATATAAAATGATCATTAAGTCACACAGTGAACCCGAAGCAGCAGCGTGTTGTGAGCGCTGTACAGTAACAAAACCAATCTATCCACGCCCTACATCAGTATGAAGCATTCACTGTGCAGCACACTTCAGACGTGATGAGCTGAAGGCGTGAAGGAAGCAGCGTCCGTCTCAACCACAGTGGTTTGGTGGAGGAGGGGAGGTCGGCTCAGGACTGCAGGCTGTGAGCGTAGTAGCAAGTAAATGGTGGAAGTTACTGCCGGTTGCCTGGAAACCCTGAGAGACAGGAACAGCTTCAGCACATAACCGGCTGTAAATCTGTGATGTACAGAAACAGCAACGTGTTCATCGTCTGGGATGCATTCTGGGCTCATCAGGTGCATCAGACCTCCTCTCCCAGGTGAGCTAGCTGTGGCTGTGTTTAGGTAGCCTTCACCTCTCCCCATTGGTCTCCTCTACTGGTTCAACGCCATCTACAGGATCTATCCTCTGCCTCAGTGGGCAGCAGAGATCCTCGAATTGGCCCTGGATGGGGTGAAGTTACAGCACGATGTTCTAAAACAGCGTCTGACTGCATTTAGTTTGATTAGGGTCTCAATCGGCCATCTGACGAAGTCTCTTGGTCAACCGAACAGTGATTCTGGTACTTTGATCCTGCCACATGTGCCTCGTCGCAAACAAGATGAGAAACCAGACCAGACAGATGAAGGCCTCTAAAGGCTCTGAGAACAAAGGGGGATTTGAACCACAGCTCCATGATACCAGGCTCCGTCCACTGGGGTGATACCATCGACTGAACCCAGCTGAGACCGCATCCTGCTGCACGAACTCTGAACTTAAGCAGACATGTTTATGGAAATCACCAGCAAATCTGAGTTACATTAAGGACGTCGTACTTTAAAACCCTGGTCTGGAATGAATAATCAGAACCTTCAAAATGAAATTCAGACAGAAAAAAAGAAGAAAAAGGGTCCAAAGAAACAAAGAAAAACAACACAAAGAACAGAATGCATGACCGAGCAGCATTAAAAATGTAAATAAAGCTAATTTGTTTTGCAGTGTGTGTGTGTGTGTGTGTGTGTGTGTGTGTGTGTGTGTGAAACCGAGCGGCGCCGATGGGGAGCATCTGCATCGCTGTCCTGCCTCTATTTATGCTGTTATGAGAGTAGATGTGAGAATAAACCACATCAGACTTCCTCCTAGCAGGAAATATCCTGGGTGTCAGACTGCATTCTGTCACTGTTTAAACTGATTGCTTCCTACATTTCATTATGCTAAATGCAGCTTTTTACACGCGCACTGAGGAGTGTTTTATCGGGAGGACGGCCAGGAGACGCATCCGGGGAGTGTCTGAGCATGCCAGCCACGAACACACAGCAGCCTCGGCCAGCTGCTTATTGTGAGCAGGTTTCTAAAGGCTTGTGACAGGGTGAACTGCAGCAGCAGACACCCACATCATCCTCAATCCTCCTCCTGCAATTCCAGTGGTTCACAAGGCAGAAGACAAAGCCTCTGGGATCAGGGAAGACGAATGCATCTGCATCCTGAACCTGCTGTAGGAAATCCCCCTCGGCTAGCTTAAGCTGCACAATAAAACAATACAAAGAGGACGGCCATAAATTAGCTCAATCAGCTTAGCGTGCATCTATTGATGCCGTCATAATGACAATATTAAGCATTGAAATGTAGGCCGACGCTTAAATCCAATTGGACAGTCTGTGAAAACAGCAAAGTTAAGTCTGGCTGTCACTTTATCCTCCAAAGGGCGAATTAAAGGCGTGATCCAGACGTGTACGAGGGTCTCTGCCTGGTCACGTGTTAAAGCCAAGAGAGGGATTAATGCAAAGAAGGACAGGTGTCCTGAGGGCGCATCGTCACATGACCCATTTGCTTCTGGCAACACAGAAACCCCTCAATTGGAACAGGAAGCAGGAGCTGCCAAATGGAGGGCTGGACTAATGTCAGGGTAGGCCGCAGATGCTTCCACCAGCAGATGTCTGACATTATGTGGCTGTCTCTGCATTTAGGTCTGAGGAGGGCACGAGACTCTCCTGCTAGCATCTGCTGCTCATCATGTCCTGTAGGCCATCAAGACATCACAGCTGAGGGCTGTTTTCATCCTGCTGCTGACATCCTGTGTTCTAACCTCAGGAAGTTCATAAATGGAAAGAAATCTATTGATACGCTTCAGGAGGTCTTTTTCTTTTTCCTGATTAAGTTCAATTTTCAGAGGAAACCAAAGTTCTGTTTAAATCTGGAGACATGTAAACCAGATCCACTGAGAACATTCTGTTATGTAGAAACTTTACGAAGCTGTTTGTGTTTCTGTAAAATAATTATAGGGTTAGGGTTAGGGCTGCACGGTGGCTCAGTGGTTAGCACCGTCTCCTCACAGCTAGAAGGTCGCCGGTTGGTGTCCCGGTGAGGACAACCAGGATCTTTCTGCGTGGAGTCTCCATGTTCTCCCCGTGCAGCGTGGGTTCTCTCCGGGTTCTCCGGCTTAGTCCAGAAACATGCTGAGGTTAATTGGT
This sequence comes from Stegastes partitus, assembly GCF_000690725.1. Lineage (NCBI taxonomy): Eukaryota > Metazoa > Chordata > Actinopteri > Pomacentridae > Stegastes > Stegastes partitus. Next base: position 507,501 of record NW_007578071.1, on the reverse strand, counting down.
GATTGTAAATTGTCCGTAGGTGTGAATGTGAGTGTGCTTGGTTGTCTGTCTCTAAGTGTAGCCCTGTGATAGACTGGTTACCTGTCCAGGTGAACCTGCCTTCACCCTGAGTCAGCTGGGATAGACTCCAGCCCCCCATGACCCTAGTGAGGATTAAGGTGTAGAGATGATAGATGGATGATCTACTTGAATAAGAAGCATACATGCACCTTTTCTGAGACTTTCATGTCAAAAGTATTCTCAGAAATCTCCAGATGAGGCCAGATCGGTCGAGGGACAATGAACATTTTGTAGAAAATCACTGGAGACATTTGAGATGCTAATCATGAGCTGTGGTACACAGAGAGGTGCTGTACAGCAATACAACAGTCAGTATTAGAGGAGGATGATAACATACAGCCCTGCTAGCAGCATATAGGGGGACTTAACTCGGTTCTGACACGACGCTGTGTGGAGGCAGCACAGCTGCATTCACTACTTTTTGTTTCTGTAAATGCTCTTTAGTGTCATTATACAAGGTTTCTTTCTGAGTTAATTCTCAGCATGGACAGAGAAGCCTCCAGTAAAGCCCCACGCTGGAAGGAGAAGAAAAGCTGCTGTAGGCTGGTGTGTAGCTCGGCTCTCCAGAGGAACGGAGGGGCTGCCAGTTCTTCCACAACTTCCCACCAACAGGAGAGCGTTGGTGCATCGAGCTGATAAGAGAATATGCAGCGTACAGCCTTTGATAAACAAGCTGCTCCTCCTCCCTGCTGGGACGAACTGCTTTAGTGGGAGCCCAGGCTGGAGTGTTTCCGTGGTAATTCCACCACTACAAGCACCACGACCAGTCCTCAGCACTTTCCAGAAGACAGGCCAATTGTTGAATTATAATCCGTCTTTATGAAGACATAACAGTGAACTGCTTGGTAGCCTCCAACAATGCAGATACACCACTGGACAAGTTTTATCCCATGTTGCCTTGTTTTCACTCACAACAGTAAGACCTGAGCACAAAAACACCTACAGTTTACTCTGAGCACAGTTTGGTAGAAAGAACAGACCAGTGCTAACGTGGTGTTATTGGACATGACCAGCTGTATGTTGTTGATGAAGAGCTATGAGGGAAGCAGAGTCCCTTTTAGTTGTTGAGCTCAATGCTAACATACAGAGTTTCATGATTTTATTTTTTACACTTGAAGAGGGAATGTAGGGAAAAAGCACTGTTAAGTGAATATCGTTGCAGTTGAAGGCTGCAAAGAGAAAACCGTAAATTCTGGACTATTGAGCACCTGAATATAAGCTCCACCCACTACCTTTAACAGAGAACCAGGTGTGTACATATACAGACTGCTCTGGTCTCTAAGCTGCAGGTGTCCACGTTGGAACATGAGATATTTACACAGAAAGATGTTTTAACTTTTAATTAAATACGTAGTGGTAACATACACAGATACGTACCGTAGATGTTTTTTTCCGAACTGGAGACCAACAAACCTGACCCAGTTCCACCAGTTCTGTCAGGAGGAATGGGCCAGAACTCATCAGACTGTTGTGAGAAGCTTGTGGAAGGAAACCCAGACCGTTTGACCCAAGTCATAGAGTTTAAAGGCAACGCTAGCAGATACTGAGGAGATGGATGGAAACGTCTGACTTTGAAGAAAGTAATAAATCGTTCTCTACAAAGTGGATCTGCTCTAAAGCTTCTCGTACCGGTCCACTTGTGTCCTACAATATATATATATATATATATGTATATACAGCGGGGAAAATAAGTATTGAACACGTCAACATTTCTCTCAAAAAACATATTTCTAATCGAGCTATTGACATGAAATTTTCACCAGATGTCGGCATCAACCCAAGTAATGCACACATACAAAGAAATCCAAACATTTATGTCCATAAATTAAGTTATGTGTAATAAAGTGAAATGGCACAGGGAATAA
>NW_007578071.1:496409-504066 GCF_000690725.1 Stegastes partitus | reverse complement strand
ATGCTATGCTATGCTACGCTATGCTATGCTACGCTATGCTACTATATGGCTCTGAGGAAAACCGTGTCTTATGAATTCAACCAGCCATAAATTAATTCTTGAATTCATAATAAAATACATTTTTATTTGAGCAAAAGCCATTTAGTGATGAGATTCAGTTCAATCTAATAAAAAAATCTAATCACAGTCAACAGGAAACAACAGAAGACTGAAGAGAGAACATGAAACTCACTGATGGCAGGTTTGGATCCTGGATCAATACATTAAAGATGTGATGATTCTGCATCATCACGTCTGTTAACTGATAAGGATAATGGCAGAAGAACCTTCACCGTGTAGGGCCTGGCATCGGCTCTGCTCAGCACCGACAGCTGGGTTATCCTCAGCTCCTATCAGGTCCTGTATGACTACAGCAGATGCATCAGCGGTGATTCAGAACCAGGTTCATTCATTAAACAACAAATTAAACAATAAAGAATCACCACAAGTCATAAACTGTGTCTGTGGAAGGAAACACTGACGTCTGCAGGTAAAGTGGAGCGAAGACTCAGGAAGCTTCTCTGACAACGGAGAAATTCTTCTAGAAAAGTCAAGTAAATAAACATTTATAGAGTGATATAGTATGGAAACGCTGCAGCAGCACTCGCTCTCCCCTCCCCCGCTTGCTCTCTCAGGTCAACAGTAAAAGGATCCGACCCACAGATTGACTTATCTACCTGAATCCAATTTTCATGTTCACTGACTGCAATGAGCAGCTTCATTCCAGGATGAATTACGCTTTTTCTATCAGCTTTTGATAAACAAATGGAGCGCTGCTTCAAGCCCCCGAAAGGAGAAAATGTTGAGCATTCAGCATGAATAAATCACAGGTTAGAGGCTCACACACTTCAGGGCCACCTTTTATTTGGAAACCAAGTCATGATGCGGTGAGCCACCTGCACGAATCGGAGGAGAGGCAGAGTTATTGAAAATGAAAGCAACTGTCCTGTAAAATTGTTTTTATGCGTGCGTCCTGTCTGTTTGTCCAGCCGTAGTCTTTAGCTTCTGCAACCCAAAGACGGATCCGGAGCAAAACAATCAATAAAGCAAATCAGTAAATATTCAGTGGTGGTGTCGTGTGGTTCTGGAAGGTAACTCACTGTTTGATGGGGAATTATTCTGCTAAAATATATTTAAGAAATCATGACACACTCTCCTGGTGACATATTCAGTTATGCTAATTTCTTTGGTTGGTTTTGCCTGATGGGTCACCAGGAAGACACTGTTCCTCGTTTTATTCAGCTTCTACAGTGGAGAACAAACTGAAACCATCACAACTACCAAAGAAGAGAAAGTTTAATGAAATGTGTTTTAAATGCCAGATCAGTCAGAGTCGCCTCCCTGTGTTCTGCAGACCCGTCGGTCTCCTACCAGCTTCATCTTCAAGGAGTTCTGGTGATGCTGACTCTTTGGTTTTCCTTCACTTTGTGTTCCAACCCAACCGTCTGAGCTGGTTTCAGGTGGTCGTGGAGGTCAGGTGGTCGTGGAGGTCAGGTGGCCGTGGAGGTCCGGTGGTCATGGAGGTCAGGTGGTCGTGGAGGTCAGGCGGTCGTGGAGGTCAGGCGGTCATGGAGGTCCGGTGGTCATGGAGGTCCGGTGGTCGTGGAGGTCAGGTGGTTGTGGAGGTCAGGTGGTCAGATGGTTGTGGAGCTCAGGTGGTCATGGAGGTCAGGTGGTCGTGGAGGTCAGGTGGTCGTGGAGGTCAGGTGGTCAGATGGTTGTGGAGCTCAGGTGGTCATGGAGGTCAGGTGGTCGTGGAGGTCAGGTGGTCATGGAGATCCGGTGGTCGTGGAAGTCCGGTGGTCGTGGAGATCCGGTGGTCGTCGAGGTCAGGTCATGTGATGCAGATCTCCATCACACTGCTTCTTAGTCAGTTATTTCAGGATCTTCATCACTGACTGTTTTTCACTGTAAAGAATTGATAATAATTTAGAATAAATCAATAGTTTGCCTGAACAGGCGTGTCCAGACTTATAGAAGACTTATTCTCTCATCAGGGAGGTGAAATAATCCCGTCATTTTGTTGGATTAATAGTTTAATGACTAGTTTTAGCTCCAGTGTGGCTCCTGTCAGACTAAAACATCAAACTATTTGGATTTTGTTGTTTTAATGCTTCTGTTAGACCCATCCTCTGTTTGTCGGCTTTCCACTGAAACCGGCACCATTTCCTGTTTCCAGAACTTTTATCAGTGAAATACGACCAACGTGACTGAAGCAGCCGCTGGTGGATGAATCACAGCAGTTATTTAGAAGGAGGAAACACTAAATCATAAATATGATGTTCTAAAATCATGGACAACCTCTGAGACGTTCTAGAACATCCTCGTTGGTTGGACTGATGGTATGGACGGTACACCACAGGAAGACTGTTTACTTTATGAGGAGAAACTTGACAGAAGCTCAGAGAAGGAGGGAAGCTATAGCTCTGGAACCTTTAGGACGATGTGAGCGAACGCCGCCGTCCTCCTCCTCCTCCTCCCCAGGACGCTGTAACGTCATTAGTGACAGACAGAAGACATTAGAGGAGAAGGCGAGTGGCGCCGGTGGAGAGATGCGAGGAGCAGCAGGAGATGTGACAAGAGAGAGGAGTCTGGATAATTGACTCTACGGACTGCTGATGGATGAGGTGATTTAAAGCAGGTGATAAGATGTTTGGATTCTAATTTTATGTGAGACGGGGAGGAATGTTTTCTGGGTCCACAACACACGTGTACTGCTAATAATCACACAGGAAGTTCCATTTCCATATAAATGAAACCAGAGCCGGTCCTGTTCTGTTCTGTGTCTCCTCCTGATTAGGAAACGGGTTCTAAACAGGGACATCCTCTGGTCTGGGTCTATAAAGGCCTTCATGGTGCTCTAGCCTAGTTTAGTTTTCCTTCAGTATTTGGACCATCTTCACCCTGGTCCAGTCCGGTATCGGTGAACCTTCAGAAACTGCATCGAGAGATAAATCTGCTGCCATTTGTTGTCTCTGGTTTCTTCAGTTGAACATCTTCAGGAGTGACGACAGAAAGTTGTCCAAGCTGCTGCTCAGTGTCTGGAAGAAGCCCTAACCCTGATGTGTTGTCAGCACGTTACACCTGCGTCACTAAACGCCCGCTGGTTGACAGGATTTATAGAAATAGATGTTCTTTCTTTTTTACTACCTCACTGTTACATTCCTGCAGGTGTTCAGGGTGGTTTTGTTCTGCTGGAGTCTAGACGTGGTCGGTCGAGCTCCGTGTGAGGACTGAGAGCAGGGCTGGACGGGCTGCTCAACGTCTTCAGAGCTCAGCAACACATTCATCTGTTTAACGTGTACACAAACACAAACGCTGGCTTTCAGGTGCTGTGGCCATATCTGGGGAAAAAAAGGGAAAATGTGCCAAGATTCCCGAAAAGTCATGGAGTCGCTCAGAGGCTGTTCACGGTCAGAACAGGGTCAGCTGAAGAACTACAACAGTTATGCCTCACGGTGTATCCAAGCTGTAAACAAACCAACAGCCACAAGCACGTCACTGTGATCAGTGGTTTCAGTGCTACCTGATTACCGTAATATCTGGACTATTGAGGCACCTGAATATAAGCTCCACCCACTACCTTTAACAGAAAACCAGGTGTGTACATATACAGGCTGCTCTGGTCTCTGAGCTGCAGGTGTCCACGTTGGAATATGAGATATTTACACAGAAAGATGTTTTAACTTTTAATTAAAGACGTACCGTACAGGCTTCTTTCTGAACAGTGTCGTCAGTGTTTTAACCTTTAATTAAATACGTAGCGGTAACATACACAGATACGTACCGTAGATGCTTTTTTCTGAACAGCGCCTGTAACACGGCTGGTTAAGAAAATAAAACTACAGCAGCCTACCAGGAAAAGTCACTGATCGCTGTCTTCATCTTCCTCCTGCACTGAAACCACTAAAGTCGTCTTCTTCAGCGTCTTCAGGAGCCGAACAGCCTCAGAATCACTTCATCACTTCCTCAGTCTCTCTGTCGTCGTCACTCTCAGCGTCACTTTAGTAAAACTCGTAAAAATCCATAAATTAGCCGCATCGTTGTTTAAGCAGCAGCGTTCAAAGCGTGTGAAAGAAGTAGCTGCTTCTAGTCTAGGATTTACGCTAATTTTTTTAGGCGTCATTTTGTCAGAAGTTCCACACCAGACTGTGGAGAACCGATGCTCCCGACATAAAGATTGTAAAATGTAAGTTTTCCAAAGAAAAAAAAAAACAAAAACAGAGAAACAACAAAAGCCTGTTGTGGTTAGTTAATATTATACCTCAGTAATAATGTAATATTCATGTATAAGGCTGAGTCTGCCGTACGTATGTCACTATGTATAACTGTGGTTGAAAAGAACCTGTTACAGATTTAATTCTGTTAGTTCCTGACCTGAAATCATTAGTTAGTATTTGAAAAATCCATCATTAGGTTTGTGTAGGAAATGAAAGATCTCCTCGTTACAACAGTAAATAATTAGAATCATAATAAACATGAGCATTATTTAACCAGAGCAGCTGATCAGTGGCATCGCTGTATACCGTGGGTTGATCCAGGGAGTGTTGCTCTGAGCGAGTGTTGGGGTCTGCAGGAGCATTTCATGTTCAGCCTCGACCAATCAGATGGTTGGAGACTTCTGACACCAACAGAACGTAATGTGTCACTGAGTAATGATTCATGGAACAGGAAGTGGAAAAGCTCCCAAACAAACGCTGCAGGTTTATGATTCAGAGCTCTGAGAACAAGTAAAGAGTCGATGAGCTGGAGGGAACCTGCTGGTGAATCTGGCCCAGGCATTAGCCAACTGCACAACAGCAAAATCGGAGCTCTCGATTTGTGGCCAAGGACAAAGGAGAACAGCTTGTCTGAATGTCACACCTGTTTGAACTGCAAAGGGCTCAATCTTAAGACTCAGTAAGCTGGAACTGGCTGTAATGCAATGCCATTACAGTAGAGAAGCAGGTCAGGGCTGCTGAGCCACAGTTCAGAATGCCAGTCTGGGTGAGCTGAAGTCTTCTTACCTCAGTAAACTAAATGCTGCTCGCACAGAGGAGTGAGCAGAGTGTCCTTTCCTTGACCTTCTCAGACAAACAGAAATAGCTCGTGAAGGCCAGCAGAGAGAGGAAGGACTGAATAACACGTGTGGTTAGAGAAAAGGATGCTTTCTACACTTAGCGTGTTAGAATGTGATGAAATGATTCATTCAACACATAAACATACATTTACTGGATGTTTTGGGGGAAAGTATAATAAATTACTTACTGTAGAAACGCAAACATACATTTACATCATCTGATATGTCAGGTTTGTTTTTAAAAGCAAATGGATTCCACGTCCTTGTTTCCACAACAGACCTCTGTGCTGCGTGGCTGGACCATCACAGCTGTGTCTAACATGAACATTAGTTCCTTCAGTTGGACGTCGGGGTGGCTGCTGCTGATCCAAAGCAGGACCAGAACCATAAGGATCAGTGCAGGGACCGGAGCGTCGTGTCACTGAAAGCAGCACTGTGCTAGTATGTGAGGTAACTGTGGAGTCTGATGTTGATCTAGTTTTAGCCTTTTGACAGATTGTTGATCAGTTAAAGTCACATTTCATTTGTCTGGTTAAAGTCACCAAGACTCTGGGTAGAGCGCACCGTAGAGGACATGTGGCTCGTTTTCAAGATTGTGTGACCGCTGTGCTTATAGAGGAGGTTAACATAAACTAGTTAACTCCAGCTGAGCACACAGTCAGTGCTGGACGTGCTGCAGGATCATGTCCAGACGGACTCACTGTCAGTCTGATGCACCAGACAAAAAACTGGAACATCTAATAAACGTAGCAGCAAAGTGTACTTCAACTCATTATCTGGGCAGCTGGGGCTCAGGTGGTAGAGCAGGTTGTCCTCTGACGGTAAGGTTGGTGGTTCCATCCCCACCAGAGGCCAAGTGTCCTTGGGCAAGACACTGAACCTGAAGTTGCTCCTGATGGCAGACAGCAGCTTGCATGGCAGCTCTGACCATTGGTGGATGAATGTGTGAATGGGTGAATAAGAAACACATTGTAAAGCGCTTTGGGTAAAAGCTATATAAGTGCAGACCATTTACCATTTACCAAATCCTGATTGGCCAGTCCACTCTGAGTCAATGCCTCATGGCTGCTCCAGAGTCATTGATAGCATTCATGTAAAGCTGAACACAGTCCCGTCGTAGTGATAAAGGTAGATATGATCTAACCACCATCATGTGTATCTGTGAGCACGCTGACACTTTAAAACCTCACATGACTCTCAGTCTGGTCATTATCTAAATGTTCCTGTTTCATCTCCTGAACTCCATCACAGTCTACTGACATCATGTGGTTCATACGTTAAAGAGGAATGTGACGCAGCATTACAGTCTGCACAGCAACACCTCCTGCCTCCGGACATGAAGGTCCAGTAATGTCTAGTTTACGTATCAGAACCAATGAGGCGGTCCACACGTAGCCCTCAGAACAACCAGCTAGTCTGCTTTTCCTGCTGTCTCTAACACCTACAGTGTTTTACCATTGTTGTCTGTTCCTTCGCTGTGCTGACAAAGAGCCCTGACAGAGCTGCCACCGGCTCCGTTCTCTCAATGATGAGGACACGTGCCTTTACAGGAGGACGGGGATGCTGAATGATTTCTAGCCTTAACCAGGCAGGTGATGGGCAGGCGACCCGACGGCTGGGGGGTGCTGTTCTGCTGGGGCTAATTAATGAGTCTCCATCAAATGTACTCCTTGCAGAGGAGCTGGGATGTCCTGTCAGTGTCCATTATGCTGCCCACAAGAAGGCCTGACTCCACATTCTCCATGAATACCCACAAACAGCCCAGGACAGCTGGACGCTGGACACTTTACATCATAAAGTCAGTGCAGGAGGAATGTGTGTGTACAGTATGCATGATCACGACTCTCTTCACACTTACAGCTTTGTGATGGACAGAGTGTGATCATCAGATAAGTGGAGCTGCGCTGCAGCAGTTCTCCTGTGTCTGCACAACATGTGAATTCATCCCAACAGTGCAACACACAAACTAAGAAACAACCACAAATAAATACTAATTAAGTTTAAAGTCAAATTAACAAATTAACAAAAAGCCATAATTATAGATAGTGGTTGCAGTCGTCAGTGAGAATGAGGGAGCACATTGGCCAGGTAGTTTCTGTGGTTTAGTGAATGTGTCCTGGATCTCCTGACGAACAGAAATGATTTCAACACTCTGAGATTCTGTAAATCAAACCATCCTTTGGTTGTTTATATAAAATATGACACTTGTAATTAGTAGATATTATTATTTCATTTTAGTTTGTGTTGCTTGTAGATTTGAGACACATTTCTATAATACAAAGAAACAGGAGATCATTGTTCATCTGACGGTCGGGAGAAGTGTTTGTGTTGCGCTGAAGGAACGAACACAAGATACATGACATCCTGTTAAAGTGAATCACTTCATGAAATGATTGTGATATTAAAGTACAACAGATTCAATACAGGCTGCAAGGTGGCTCAGTGGTTAGCACCGTCGTCTCACAGCTAGAAGGTCGCTGGTTGGCGTCCCGGTGAGGACACCCAGGATCTTCCTGCGTGGAGTCTCCATGTTCTCCCCGTGCAGCGTGGGTTCTCTCC
>NW_007578071.1:484719-494054 GCF_000690725.1 Stegastes partitus | reverse complement strand
TGACCCACCTGCTTCTGACCCGCCTGCCTCTGACCCACCTACCTCTGACCCGCCTGCTTCTGACCCGCCTGCCTGTGACCTGCCTGCCTCTGATCCACCTGCCTGTGACCCCCCAGCCTGTGACCCGCCTGCCTCTGACCCTCCAGCCTGTGACTGCCTGCCTCTGACCCTCCAGCCTGTGACCCGCCTGCCTCTGACCCACCTGCCTCTGACTCGCCTGCCTGCCTCTGACCCGCCTGCCTCTGACCCACCTGCCTGTGACCCGCGTGCCTGCGTCTGACCCGCCTGACTCTGACCCGCCTGACTCTGACCCACCTGCCTGACTCTGACCCACCTGCCTGCCTCTGACCTTCCTGCCTCTAGCCCGCCTTCTTCTGACCCGCCTGCCTGTGACCCACCTGCCTCTAACCCGCCTGCCTCTGACCCGCCTGCCTGCCAGCAGCTCCTCCAGCCATCAGTACCTGAGGGAGGCTGGCCTGATCAGGGCTTTAAATAAGCGAATGAGGAAGGCTGCGAGGTGGGCCAGGATCAACGGGCTTTCAGGCCGAGCCGCTCCTTCTCTGCACCTCTCTCACGGCTTCATGGAGGGAAGGCTGGCTGCAGGACGGGCCATATGGTGGTGCTGCTGTGCATCGGATCAGCGCCGTGCAGAGATGCTCGTACTCTGCAGATCCAGAACAGCAGCAGTGAGGCCGCTGACTGCTGTTCTCTGAAGGTGCTCTCAGAGGAGGACGATGATCTGGTCCGCGATAGGTTCAGAACAAAGTGAATGTATTTGGATCTGTCCTTTCATGAAGCCCACATTTGTCTTTTCTGGTGATGATTTGAGAGGAAACAGTTTCCTGTGAGACACCATGTCTTCCTGAATGCTTCATATATATATATATATATTTTTAATTAGTCTTTTATGCTTTTGCTNGTGTAGAGATGATGGATGGAAGTCCAACAGGGCATATTGTGGATGTATTACACCAAATAACTGAACAGTATTTTTGTGCTTTTCTGTCTGAAGATGTTGAACCAGGTAACATCTCACACCTCTGAGGTGAGGTACACCTATGATATAAGATGATGAGGTTTTTGTAATGACTAGCTGTGGGTCATACACGTTCTGTAACAGAGTAAAATACAGATGACATAACTGTGGCTCAGCCTGGCCGACACAACAAGGCCTAGAGGTGAATATAAATAGTCATAAGTAAATATAATGCATATAAAAGTAACAAGCAGTAATCTCCCTGATGACTGATCCTGAGCTGTCTTCAGTGTCGGTACCGGGGCTCTACGTCCACCTCTGACCAGGAGCTGAATAACAATATGCATTAAACGGGGCTTCCTGAATGAGCCGCTGTGTTTGCTCTGACCTTGGGCCTGTAAGCTCAGTGCCTGGCCAAGCCTGGTTAATGGGCTTTGAGGTGGAGCAAAAGGGAGAAATGAGAGTGGCAGGGTGGTTCTGGTGGTCCTCTATTTAAGCTGCCAAGTTCAGCTGATCTGTGCATGGACTGTATAATTGCACTACACCTCAAAAGCTTGCATGTCAATCTTCATCAGCGAGGCACAATTGCTGCTGGTTTCCAGCCTCGCTCTGTTCAGTCGGAGGGTTTGGCAAAGAGGCTTCGTCCTCTCCCTCCGGTTTAGAGGCCGCCTGGAGGCAAAAGAAATAGGGGGCAGTTTTCACCAAATGGCAAAACAGGGCGGTGAAGATGTATCATAAATGTTTTAACGAGTTTACGAGATCAACACTCAGATCCTTTGACCTGACGGTGGCCATGAGCAGAACTTATACTCAGATAGTTTGACCTCTGAGCTGATGTGGAGTGGTACCGGTTCTGCCCAGAGACAGTCTGATCATTTACATTTCTGTAAAATGCTTTCTTATTTAAAGATATCAGATGCAGTCGTGACTCGATAACCCAACACTAAATGTAAAACCTTCTGTTATGTCGGATAGCAAGGCTGTCGGATTGTCAAGACGGAGGTCCAGATACAAGGAGGGCTTGATGCTGGAAGGCTCATTAGTTGTTAATTATTGTTCATAGTCGTTATAATAACTAGTAGGGCAGGTCCCAATAGAACTTTCTGCTCTCTGGATATTCAGGCCCAGTTAATGTGTCCAGAACACACAGGCAGTACTTGGCTGCTGATGCTAGTTTAGTTAGCGGTCACAGTTCTGTTTCCACCATCTGTGGCGGCGGGGGAGTGGCAGATACGCTCCACCGTTACCATCCATGTTTACTTCTGTTAACTTCTAGTAACTTGTTTAACTGTAAACTAAATTGCATAATTCATCCCACTCTCACTCTGTTGCGGACTGCTTTCGGACGGCTGAAGCTAATAGGGAATCCAAATGTTTTGGATTGTTGGGTGTTTCTGTTTCTGCCTTTTTAAGTGCTATGAGATGACTTGTTGTTGTAAATATGCACGATACAAATAAAATTGAATTGAAAAAAAATTGAATTGATACACTGAGCACGCTCGCTGCATGTGATGTCGTCGTGTCCTCTTCTGCGCATGCGGGACACTTTTGGGTCGTTCACACAGCAGATCACAAACAAGTTGCATTTAACTGGAATGTGAACGAACTCACAAAGAAATCCTCATTGAGCATCAAGTCCTGCAGTGTGAACGTAGCCATCTGTGGGATTGTTCAGTCAGATAATACGCCGTTATCCTGATTGGTGACATAAAATGTCATGTCGGAGTCAGAATCCAAGGCTGTCGCTATGTTGAGGCTGTTTTTATGGGTTTTGTTGGTTTTTCCTATAAACCTGCTGGATAGCAAGGTTTAGGATTGTTAAGGGTCGGATTATCGAGTCACCACCTGTTTTGGTGTTTAGGCAGCTGCTAGCAGCAGAACATGAGGATCTATGCAGGTGTGCCAAAGTCCTCCCTCATAGTGCGGGCGAGCCTGTTCTATCTCTAGTCTGCAGCGTCTCTTTGTTCTGTGCAGGTTTCTTTAAGGTCATTATTTTGGTTTTTCAGCGAGCTTCATTGTTTCGATGAAGATACATGCTAAAGCCTAGACCTGCTGGTTGCTCACCGTGTCTGGTGAGCAACCAGCAGGTGAACGTAGTTAAAGTAAGACTAACCCCACATAGATGGAGGGTACTGGTTAATAGAATATGAATTATTATTATTGTCTATGTGAGAGTTCCTCCTGCAGTCAGCAGCACAGGGATGTATGGGAAACAAGTCCCAGAATTTAATCCCGACACTGTGCAATGTGGCCGCTCCACGTTTCTGTCTTATGGACTGCATCTGCTGAAAAAACACTCCAATTATCTATTTAAATATTTATACTTGCTAAGTGAAATTAGCGTGCAGATTGCCTTCCCTTTTCCCTCAACCAACGATATGGACGCTAGAACATTAAATCAAGACCTATTAAAGATCAGAAGGGCCTATTAGCGGGTTCTGATGGAACACTGATACAGGAATTAAAGGGCCACATTTGCTGTAGTGGAGGAGTCAGAGCGGCTTCTCATCAGGACGTCTCCCACTGAGCCAGCCCTGTGAAGGACGCACCGGAAACAACAGCGGCCGGGATCCAGAGGGAGTGGTGCTGTTCTGATCGCCTGCTCTTTGAAGGCTGTGGGTCCGTTAAGGGAGAAAAACCAAAGCAGCTGTGGATGCTGCAGCTCACACCTTCAGACAATCAGTGTAGGCTCTCAGGCCTTCAGCTCATGTCATCCTGATGACTTCTGTAGATGACAACTGGACTTCTCTGGTGGGGTTGTGAATACATTTCCTCTTTCATCTAAGAGGCTTCCTGAACCCTGTCAACACTGCAGACCGCTATAGCAGGCTGTAGTGCTGAAAGGGTTCAGGAAGCCTCTTAGATTATATAAATGATAAATTATACAAATATTAACAATGATAATAATGGTTGGGGTGAGAGAAGAGCAGAGAGAGAAAAAGATGAGGAACACCCAGTATAACCAGTGGTCAGGATGGGGCAGGGGGGTATAGTCCAGATCAGAAGCCCCACAGGCAGAAACACTTGCAGAGAGAGAGGCAGGAAGGCAGGGGGGTGGGGGAGAAACTCAGCCAGAAAACTGGTTTAAATCATATTCATCAGACAGATTCCAGTTTGTTCATGTTAATGATGATTCTTCCACCCACAGCAGCGTTAGTTATGGAGTTCCACAGGGCTCTGTGTTAGGACCTATATCATTTACCTTGTACATGCTCCCTTTAGGTAGTATTATCAGGAAGCACTGCAGATATTTCCACTGTTATGCAGACGACACCCAGCTATATTTATCTATGAAGCCAAATGAAGCCAATCAGCTGGTCAGACTCCAACATGTCTGAAGGACATAAAGACCTGGATGACCTTGAATCTCCTTCATTTAAATCCAGACAAACTGAGGTTATTGTATTTGGCCCTAAACACCTCAGCAACACTCTGGAACCAGATAGCTGCTCTAGATGGCATCGCCTTGGCCTCCAGTTCTACTGTACAGAACCTTGGAGGTATTTCTAACCAGGACATGTCCTTCAACAGCCATATAGAACCAGTCTGTAGGACAGCCTTCTGTCATCTACATAATACTGTAAACATCAGGACCATCCTGTCTCAGAGTGATGCTGAGAAACTAGTCCATCATTTAGAACTTCTACACTGGACTATTGTAGTTCTTTATATCAGGATGTCCCAACAACTCTCTCAGAAACAAACAACTGAGGAACCAATGGACGGACAGACAAATTGAGTTAATCTGAAACCTCTCTGCCTGTTCTGACCACCACTCAGAGTTTTAAAGGCGTAGCTAAACGTCTCTGCTCAGTTTGAGCTGGTGTGTTTATTTAATGTGGTCATTAAATGAAGGTTTTACTTTCTTGTGAAGAACACAACCAGCAGCTGAGCCGTGATTTACAGAGAAACACTCACTCTGACTGATATGAGCAGAAAGCAGGACTTTCTTCAGACAACAAGGTTACAGATAATCAGATTTTTAATTGTGGCTACCGTAACATCTCTTTTTCTCTCTCTGCCCCCTAATCTCGTCAGCGACAGGATTCCAGACTCAATAGCATCGACCTTAAATAGTCCCTCTTATCTCCTGCTCTCGTCAGGACGACGCTCAGCAGCCAACAACAGAACAGAACGAGATTCATAAATCGTTGCACTTGTTTGCGGTCCGCTGAGGTATTCTGGACGCTCTCTGAGGATTTCTCTGATGTTTGAGCACAATAAGCAACAAAGTGACAGAAAAAAGGGAGTGCAGTGATGCAAACTTCTAACAGGGATCCAAGACTGAGGAAGACAGATGGAGCGAGCAAACAACAGTGTGACAGTCCAGTACAGTCAAAGACAGAGCTTAGCGTCCTGCATTGTGTCCAGAAAGGCAGGGCTAACTCAGGGGCTCGAGCTGCATGCTGTTCCTGTGATTAGCCCTCCATCTGGCAGGCTGGGCAGAGCGAGCAGCCAGAGCGGTGCAGCCTGCTGCAGAGATCTCAGAGTTGGGGGTCTTCCTCTGCGTTTGGCAAGGACCGGCTGCGCTCTGCTGTCCAGCCCCACCCTCAGCACCCAGAGGGAACCAACATCTGGCCGACTCCGTCCTCCACCAAGTGATGTACGATGAATGAGATGTCACGGCCCTCACGGTTCACAGACGTCTTTGTTTTTCTGACAGAAAAAATACTTGCTCTTGTGTTTGAATAGTGATTGAACTGGAACCCTCCTTTTCTCTTCAGGTTCTTTTGTTACAGACGTTCAGTTATTTTCCTGCAATGATGAAGTCTTTATTTGAAATGGAAAATGCTCTTAATTGTCGCAGCTCTTCTGCTTTGTTCCTGTTTTATTTTACTCCATATTTCTGGTGATGAAATGACATTTCCGCAGCACTAATCCTGTAAACTGAACAACAGAGTCATGTCACCGTTTTAAAGCAGATTACTGTTTTACTAACTCAATAATGCCAGTTTAATTCTCAGTCAGTTCCTCTTAACCATCAATGACCAGCATGAAGCCGAATCACCTCCACTCCTCCTGCTTAAAGAACGTACGTCGACTGTACGTCGTCCTGATCTCATGGTCATCAGGACAAAGCTTTGAGGTGTGTTTGGGCTCGTTCTCCTGCTGCAGATGCAAACCAGAACATGGAGCATGTGTCTGATGTTTGAAACTCTTTTTGCCGTTGACTGTCACTGTGCTGCTTGTTTGACTTGCTACCGTTTGAACTCTGGGGTGTTTTTTTGTCTCCTTGCCTTCAAATTTCTCTTGCTGCGACTAATCAGGGATTCCTCAGTAAATAGAACTTCTTTTCTCCATCCTACACTGGGAGGTGCTGATATGTTTTAACCGACCCTAAATGTCTGGCCTCGTCTTCCCTCCTGAGAATCGGGTCAGAGACCAGAACTTCTCCTCTGAGACCACTTCTTCATTCCACATATCATCTGTGATGTGACTCTTCATCTCTCAGTCAGCAGTTTGATGGTTTGATTCCTGATGCTGTGGTCTCTGTTGGTCTGCCTGATCCTGCTTCAGATACAACTGATCCAGGGTTTTATTGCCCCGTGAGCTGCCCCTGTAGAAACCTTCAGACAAAGCTCCTCTTGGCTCAGAACAGCGATATGACTTTAGACACTTTCACTTCTCATGTCATTACTGTCACTGTTGCTGCTGGAAGCTTGAGGCAGAGTCAAATTCTGAACAGGTGATCAATGGCCACAAGCTGATTCAGGTGAACAAGTCTCTAACGAGTCGATCAGGTCCAGCTGACGGCTGAAAGATGTTTAATGACAGGATGCAACTCAAGGAAATCCGACCTGAGTACAGAGGAGTTAACGCGGTTATTTCAGTCTGACTGCTGACCTCGTAGAATGTGACATATTTCTTTGTCACATTACATCCAGAACTTCTTGTGCTTTTAAATGTTTGTAAGTGTTGCATCGATGTGTACTAATACCAGCTGCATTACGAACACATCTCATCGTATGACTGCACTGAAAACCAGCAGCTCAGTTACTACGCAGTACATTACCACACGATTGTATGGTGACCGAGAGAAATATAAAACAGATTTATTTGCCATGTGGCACTACATCCTCACACCTACAAACCACAACGGGGACTTGATTTTTACACTCTCCTGGACAATGCAGTGTGGCTTAACACTTCATTATTCAGACCACTCATTGCAGTAATGCTCTTACCCCTTAGTGAAGGTTTAATGTCAGAGAAATAGTATAATAACTGATAAAGTCAAACATCCTAAAAACAGCCAACAACCTGAAGCTGGTGGAGAGTCTGCTTTAACCCTAACCCTAACCATCCTACCCACTGGAGCGAGATCAGTTTGGGTTCATTCTGAAGGACTACTGGACACCCTGATGTTCTGACTTCGTCTCTTAAACACAAATGTAATTAACTTTTTTTTTTACAGATAATTTCTGTAAGAGCTATTAATCTCAGTCATTGCTAATCTCTACATAATATTAGCATTAAGCTGCTTTAAATGAAAAATAAACACTCAAAACACACTGAGAAATGACAGTAGCTCAACAGCTAAAGCTAGCGAGGTAGACACGACTATCTCATCACTCTGTTATTCTACCGGACTGTAAGGTTATTAAGGCAAGAGGAAGGGATAATTAGCATTTTCTAGGGAACAGAGAAGAAAAAATACTAATTAATTTGACCTGTTACTGTAGACAACATGTTTTATATATACGTGACAAAAGTGATTTCATATCATTATTTTAGTAATATTCCTGGACAGCTCAGGTGGAAATGTTAGAAAGCTTCTTCTTAAGATGATCAAACAGACAGACAAACATTAATGATGTTATTTAGAGACAAATGCTGGAGCTGCTCCACAGACAGTGAATAATGGAGCAACGCTGTGCCAGCAGCCATGCTGATTCTCCTGGAATGTAATGGGTACATTTTCTCTTTCACAGCTGGAAGCCCCGTATTCAAATGAAAGTCATTTGGATGTAATATAAAAATCCTCTGAGTGCATAGAGTCTGTGACTGATTTAGTGTCAATGGACCAACTCCAAAAGTGTCTCATGACATCCTCAATTCAAGTGTTAGATTTCCAACTTATTGTAGATCGTAACTTTACTCCAGAAATCACAGGAATAGGACACAACTGATGTCAGACACACAGTTATGGTCTGAACAGACTTAAATAGTCTGAATCCTATTTATGGAACAGAGATTATTTTGTACCAATTAATGTCTAAGCAGAAAAACATGACATGTGGAGTTCCTCAAGGCTCCATTGTTGAGCCTCTTCTGTTCAACCTCTGACTGCCTCTTCTGACTAAGATCATCTAATACAACAGAAACACTTTAGTGGATGACTGATCACTGTGTGACCAAAGTTCTGTCCACTCACACGGTGAGGGAACGTTTTGGTGTCAATGTTAAAGACTACAAACAAACTGAAGAGGGCGGCTGTGGCTCAGCCTGTAGGGCTGTGGCTCAGCCTGTAGAGCGGTGGTCCTCTAAGGGTGGTGGTTCGATCCCCTCCACAGTCCAATGAATGAGTGTGAATGAGAAAACATAGTAAAGCACTTTGAGTACCACTAAAGCAGAAATGTGCTGTCTGAGGTCATTAGCATGAGCTTCTCAGTGAGTCAGCCTGCTATTTGACATCACCGGACTAAAACTCCATCCCATCCTTTCTGTATGTCGGACTTGAAGTGGTTAAGGGGGAGCTGGATATCTGCTGTAGCACAAAGGTTTAGCTGCAAGACATTCACCCAGAAAGGCCTTTTCCAGATTGTTGCCTACTGCAGCTTTAAGATCTTTATAGAAAAAAGCCTCAAGTAAATACACATGTTCACTGGAATTGAGAAAGCCCTCAGTCACTATTCATACTATGATCACTGGTGGAGAACATTCAGGCTAAGTTAAGATGTCCTAACATGGAAGGTAACACGATAGAACTGGTACCAGGACTGAATGCTTTACTCTGTTCAGGCCCTAGAAATTTGAGCCGGCTGCTATGATGTAGAACGGATCCAGCATGTCTGAGTACAGTCCATGAATAAGGATGCAGCCGGACATACGGTCATAATTATATTATGTCATAATATACGAATGTAATTCAGTCAAATGATTCTTTGTTCTTCTTCAGTTTGTTTCTTTCATTTTAACTGATCTTTTATTTTATTCTTTTAAAGTCCTTCGTGTCTTGTTGACATCACGCTTTTCTGCTGTTCTGCCTCTGACCCGCCTTCCTCTGACCCGCCTGCCTCTGACACGCCTGCCTGTGACCCACCTGCCTGCCTCTGACCCGCCTGCCTGCCTCTGACCTGCCTGCCTCTGACCCGCCTGCCTCTGATCCGTCTGCCTGCCTCTGACCCGCCTGCCTCTG
>NW_007578071.1:449148-481632 GCF_000690725.1 Stegastes partitus | reverse complement strand
GACTGTTTTCTCCAACAACATGCCCCCATACGTCATCATGGTAAGCACACCAAGACTGTCAGATATTTAATGGAGTCTTTCCGATAAATGTATTTGTTGTTTTTTTGTTTTTTTAAAATGCACCTGTTTTATCATATTTCTTTGTTTCCAGCAGTAAACAGAAAAGCCATAACAGGGCTCATTGCTTCTACGTCATACATTCATATCTTAAAGGTTATAAGGTGTATGCTTAAAAAAATTTAACATAATCATATCTTTTTATTGCATCATATCAGTGCTGCAGATACCATTGTGAGACTTAGAGAGGACCACTCACAGCACATCTGGTACACATGTGTGCACAGCTTCTATGATGCACGAATGACTACAGGCTGGTCTTTACTGCAGAGACATGTTCAGTGCTTCCCTCCTAATGCAGCAGGTGACTGAGATCAGTCAGAGGCTCCCGCTGAACCATTATAAACTGTGATTTTGGAATGAAGCATTTATCTGACGATTCAAAACGCCACCAGTTAAATAAAACACATTCTCTAAGATTTTAAGACGAGTTTTAACCACAACTGTGAGCTCATCTCAGACGACTAACATGAGAGAACCGAGCCCAACTCTGGCCTCGTCACAGATGTAATAACCAGTAGTAACCAGTAATGACCAGTAATGACCAGCAACGACCAGTAATAACCAGTAATGACCAGTAATGACCAGTAATAACCAGTAGTGACCAGTAATGACCAGTAATGACCAGTAGTAACCAGTAATGACCTGTAATGACATTTAAATGGTACATATACATACTAAATGATTTAAATGAAAATTAAAATGAAGCTTATTTGTCAAGAGAAAGTTTTTGACAGAACCCGGTAAAGCGAGCCGATCCGGTTTGCTTTGCCGTGGTGCAGGTAACACAACACACTGCCAGAGGAGATAACACACTGGCTCTGCCTCCTCAGCCTCTCTCTCTGGCTTTCCTACTCACTCACTCACTCACTCCCTCACTCATTCATTTGCTCGCTATTCAGCGGCGCCCTCGCTCACACAGCGCTGTAGAGCTCAGATAAAACATCCTCGCTGAGTGTGAATGCGGAGAGAAGAAAAATGACGCTGGGTAATCACAGTGAAGCGTTACCAGTCATTACTCTGTGCTGTCACTCGGAGATGAGAGACAAGGCAGCGAGTCCCACGAATCCATGACTGCAAAGGGCCAACGCTAGATTGATCCTCCTTCCTCCTCTCATCTCCATCCTCTCCTCCTGCTGCTGGAGGAGTTGCGGTTAATGAGTCAGCTCTGATGCTGTTTTTCTCTGCTTCCTGGAAGGTGGACAGATGTGTGAATCCAGCACATCTGCAGGTTGACCTTGACGGGAATGAAGACTGCTTTACTCACAGAGGCCGTGCTGCTGCTGCTGTTGCTGCAGATAAGGCCTGAGGAATGGGATGTATGCTTCCCTTATGGCTGTGTTTACAGCCTGAAACAGTGCTGCTCTGCTTACACCTGGCCTCACTGAAAATTAAAGCATCTGCACAATGATCACTGCATTAACCTTCTGGTTCAATGTGCTGCTGTCACGTTGTAAGTCAGACAGCTCCAGAAACCGACTGTTCACCAGCGTCTCAGCAGCAACCAGCCCACAGACACACCTGGGAACACACAGTTAAACATGGCAGCGCAGGTTCATCTGTAGAGCACAGTTTGTAGCCGAGGTAATTCAACATGCTTCACACAGAAGTATAAGAAGACAGATCGGATCAGTCCACAGAACATAAACACAGCTATGAATGAATGACATTAAAAGCAAAGAGGCCATAAAATCCATCAAACATACATATAATCATTAACTAGAAGAGAACAGATTAAATACTTCCAGCTGTCATATGCACAGCAAACAGAGCTGTTTCCAGCCTGGATGTGAACATCGTCAGAGCTCAGGGCCGTCTCACATCTTCTGGACTCCAGACATGGATCAGCTACAGAGCCAGTCAGCTGGTGGAGACCCAAACAGAGTTAGAAGACAAAACTATTCAACATAGATTCATCAAAAGAACTCCAACAAAGCTCCAAAGGAACATTCTGCAACTGGATGCGTAGATCAGCAGTTACTGTATGCATATACATACATGTATGTATATGCATACATACATACATACATGTATGTATGTATATGGATATCCTATATATCAGTGCTGTTTTCATGAGTTCTGAATTCAAAGCATCCAAGCATCAGTTTTGACATATTTAAAGGAATCGCCATCACAATGGGAGAAATAAATGTATGTGTTTAGGAACTGAATCTGGATATAAATGAGCTGAACTAAAGTCAGGTTATGTGACCATGAAGCCTGACAGCAGAGGAAACAGCTCAACACTGACCACCCACAGCAGCTCAGGAACTACTGGGTTGGTTCTTTAATTTGTCCTGGTTGTACAGGGACCGGTTTGTTTAACCCATTACACTCAGTACTCAGAGTTACAGCACAGATTTCTGCACATCATGCTTTTGCGTCTCCACCTGGAGCTCCTGCAGCAGGTCCAGGCCACATCAGGCTTTCAGTGGAAAGGCTGCCTCGTACCGCAGCGACTAGCCTGAGCTTAGCAACGCTGTGCATCAGTACATTTATAGAACAGTAACACCAGCGTTACTAGTTTTGTGACAATAGAAACCCAGAAGGGAGCACGTGAATTGCCTCCTGCTAACCTGGAACACTTACAGATAAATGCAGCGCTGCCAACGAGCTGCTAGACGTTATGACTGCTCCCAAACCCCAGATGATTCCAACAATGACAACATAAATGCACTTTACTCTGCATCAGACTAAATCAGTTCCCAAACATATAAAATAGCTTAAACATAAATAGTGTTAAAGGATGGAGTGAAATACCAACACAGCCCCGGAGATACAGGTCATGTAATGAACTCAGTAGCTATCTACATCCACAGAGGTTCTGATAAGAACAATTCAGCACCTCTTTCAGGATGTAGACTCACTGCTGTTGCTTGTACGTCCAGACTGGCTGCAGGCAGGCGTCATGCAGACATGTCATCCTGTGACGTCGATAAGAAAGAACTGAGAGTTTTCTGTGAAACTCCGAATCCTGTGGATTCTGGGCTTTGCGAGTTTGCAGATTGTTCACATGAAAAAAAAAGCTGCTATAAAACACAATAAGGGACAAGAGGAAACGAACAAAAGCACATGTGCTCTTCAAAAGAGAACCAAACATATCAGAAGAAGGTAAACAGGTTACAGTCACATGTTTACACTGAAGGAAAGCTGGAGTGGTAGAAAACATGTTCAGCTCAGAGTCAGAGTTTATCTGTAACACAGATCCTCCCTGAAGCAGCATTTTCCTGTTGTGACCAATGTCTGTTTTCTATTATGGGATGTAACCATGACACACTTCACCAGGCTCCTGTCTGTCAACAGTCCCACCTTCCACCACGTACATATAATCATGTATGTAGTATTATTATTTTCTTCATTCATTTCATCTCCTATTGTACTGTTTGTCATTTAGATTTATTTATTTTTGCTTGTTTTGTTTTTTTATCACTTTCTCTCTCTCTCTCTACACACACACACACACACACACACACACACACACACACACACACATATGTATATATATATATTATGGCATGCCGTTTAGGAAATTATATATATGTAACAGTCTGAATATATGGAATGAAACTGAATATATATAATGAAACTATGAATATATGGAATGAAAGTCTGAATATATATATATAACGAATCTCAGTGGGTGTACATAGAGATGGCGACACGCATAGACGCACTACACTAACACGGAGCCGATCGGAGACTATGCCGGCAGTTACCCGAGAGAGAAGGAAGTGCAAACGGTACGAACGTTAACAAAGGAGGAGGGAGAGAGCCGGGATCCATGCGCGCGGACGGACAGCTAGCTCTGAACTTTTCCAGAGCCGCTGCTGGACTTCCTGTGTTTACGTTCGTACCGTTTGCGCTTCCTTCTCTCTCGGGTAACTGCCGCTTGGTCTCTGATTGGACTCCGTGTTGTTGTAGCATGTTGTAGTTAGTATGTCCAAATCACAAGCGGCCGCCACAATTTTATCGACGTTCATTGACGTTCATTATCCTGATGCTCAGCAACGTCTCTCGGCTAGTTTTCCGGAAAGACCCTCAAAACGTTCACTCTCGCTGTTTATGGAAGGGGCTGCTGCATCTGTGCGCGCCGCCATCACATCTAACCCATAGAGATTCGTTATATATATTCAGAGTTTCATTTCATATATTCAGAGTTTCATTATATATATTCAGCTTCATTTCATATATTCAGAGTTTCATTCCATATATTCAGACTTTTACACACACACACACACACATATATATTATATAGACTCCTGTTTATATTTATTTCTTGTGTGTTTCATTCTTATTCATCCTCTTATTACTCTGTCGATGTGGAACAGCTGCACAAAGCATCTCACTGCTGTTACACCGTGTATACCTGTGTCTGTGAACAATAGAGGCCTCTAATGCTTGAATCCTTGAATCCTTGAATCCTTGATGTGACTGGTATGGTGGTGTCAGTCAGCTCCCTGCTGCTTTCTTGCCGTCCGTCTTCTCAGTGATGTGATGCAGCTTCCAGATCTGCAGCAAACAGAACCGATGGGCAGAGGAACGAGGATAAGGTCCAGTTCATCATAAACGGTACCGCTGCTTTGTAGTAAAGTAGGACAAACATGTCACAGGATGGTTCCTAAAAGTCCACACCAGTTGAAAACAGTGGTACGACTGTGTTCTGGTACCACAGTGTTCCGGTACCACTGTGTTCCGGTACCACTGTTTTCTGGTACCACTGTGTTCCGGTACCACTGTTTTCTGGTACCAATGTTTTCTGATACCACTGTGTTCTGGTACCACTGTGTTCCGGTACCACTGTGTTCTGGTACCACTGGTTCCAGCGGGTCTGGGAGGCAGCACACACAGTGAGGTTTCCTGGAGATTGACTTCTCCTCTGTCACCGCTCTGAGCAGAACAGAACCCTAATTCAGAGAGAAGTCCAGACCCAGCCCCTCTGCATCGTGCCCACTGCCGGCCTATTGAAAGTGATATCTGAGATTACCTTTCATTGTGGTGGGCCGGCCTCCCTAACCGGGCCGCTGCAGAGTGTGTGTGTCGGCTGCAGATGTGAGCAGACAGCCTCCACTTCTCTGCTGCCATTTCCAGCCTGCCGTCCGGCCCAAACACAAGCAGACATCCAGAACCGAGGACGCTCTCTCAGCTGATAGCCTCTGGCTGTTTGCTCGGTTCTGTCTGGGCTACATCTTTAGTGAGGTACTTGCTGTGAAGTGGGAGGAGGTGTTAGAGATGCTGCACCAGAGCTGGTTCCTGTGGACTCATACATGACTTTGAATTGAATTTCCCTTCAGGGATAAATAAAGTATTTTTCATTTCATGATGCTGGAGAGTGTGTGAACCCTTTAGAAGTGCCCATATGTCTAAATATATGTAAGCTACAGCATAAACCGGTGGATAAAGAAAGAAACATTAGACCTGGTTATTCATTGTTCAGAAGTGCTTCAGCTCCGTCTTTCAGCAGAACCATGAGCCAAACCCTTCCAGGACTGTCTGACCAGGAAGCTGAGTGATGGATTCATCAGGTGACCTATCACCTGAGCTAGACCTGTCTGAGATGGTTCGGCATGAACTGGAGAGCAGAGTGAAGAAAAGAAAGAGCCAACCAGCTCAGCATCGGTAGGAACTCTTTGGAGATGATTGAAGAGCTCCAGGTGATGACCTCGTGAAGCTTGTTGAAAGAAAACTGCTCAGAGCAAAAGGACGAGATGTGTTTTTAACCACAGAGTTCTGTTACTTTATAGTTCTTAGTCTTCAAAACTGATTTTTTTTAGTAAAGAATAAAGAAAGAAGACACTTAAATAAGGAGGTCTGTCCACATCTGTGGCTGGCTGAGAATATAATGGTTCAGTTTATAAGAATAAAACAGCTGATAGCTCCTTTAGAGACACTTCATTAGGAAACTATTTACAGAACCACAGTGTGACTGTCCTCATCTAAACCCCACAAAAACACAAATAAACATTAGATATTAGTGAATGTTCAGTCAGCAGAACCAAAGCTGGAGCACATCCTGTAACATGGAGGTGAGGTGAGCAGACAGTGATGCAGTAATAATAGGATGTGTTTGAATAGAGCTGCACATCTGCATGGACATGGATGGACGTCACTGGTCAGCTGGTCGCCAGACAGCTGATGGATGAACCTGTAACAGAGGAACGAATGGAAGTGCTGGTGCTAATGCATCCATACTGTGTTTTATGAGTGAAAGTGAAGATGTGACGAGCACCATGAGCACATCGTAGCTCAGCCAGAACATCTTGTAGTTTATTGTCAGAGTGTCTGAACCTTGAGGTATCCGCATAATGTCACATTTCGGACGTCATTCTGCATTCTGAGCCCTGTGTACGTATGAAGTCAACATCTTCTTTACAATAAACGCTTCACTGACACGATGATTAGAAAACAGTTGTGCTCAACACAGTAATGATTCTAAAAGCTGAAGTCATTGATCCACTCGTGTTCATCCATCAGCTCTACACCTTCCTCCTCACCAGGGAAGCCCTGCTGCATTCTTGACAATTTTAATAGTTGTTTGACAAAATATTTTCCGCTCACAGGCCACGCTCTGCTTTCTAGTCTCTAAATGAGAACAACTTCTCCAACTTTGCCTTCAGGTTGTTTTAATTTATCTAGCACCAAATGACTTGTGGTGAGGCAGCGATCAAGACAGTTCATTTTCTGGGCTTTAAGTAAACACTGAATACCTGAGATACAGAATCAGAACCAGGTTTATTGCCAGGTATAGTTTATACAAACCAGGAAATAGTTCTGGTGGGTCGGTGCAACAATAAATACAGAGTAAGGTCCAATGTACAAGATAAACTAATATCTACTTTTATATATAATAAAAGTAACTAAAAATAAAAATAGCTGTAATGGTGCAAAGCAGAAGCAAAGCAAACAATGATTCTGAACCAGTCTGTCTGCCTGCAGTTGGTGTCCCACACTGGAGCTGCTGTGTTCATCGTGCTGCTGCTGCTGGAGGTCCTACAGTGTCGACAGAAGCAGGCGAGACGCTTCTGAGAGTTGCTGCCTTTAACCTGGTTGGCTGTGCAGATCCACCCAGGCCGTCCAAACAGATCCGAGTGAGTGCAGGATAAGTCTTTTCCGCTGTGTTTGAAGAGACTGGAGCCCAGATGGTTAGTAGTGCTGCCAGATCAATTACCAGCAGCACACCAGCAGAGCGAGCAGAGGCAGCGTTTCGCTTCCAGGCCCAATTGAACTGATCCCTACTTGAACTTTTACATATCATCATAGCACTCTGGGACATAAAGGACTAACTTAATGCCACATGTGCACCAGTCGAGCACTTTGCTGGGAGATTACTATTTTACCTTCCAGCTACATTTTTATGGCTTGTTCCAAGCAGCCATCATGGCTGTGAAATAAAGTAAACAGCTGTGCATGTTGCGTGGGGAGGAGAAGCAGCTCCCACATGGAAAACAAATACAAGACGCTTTTGCTTTGTGAAAAGTTGGAAATGCAGATTAGGCTGGTTAAAAATTCCCCGTAAGCAGTGGGGAGGCAGCTGATACCTGAAATACAGACAAAGGTTCACACGACAAAACAGCAGCCGATAAAAAGCTCAACGTCGTGTGTTCATACGGACACTAGGAGGTCAGTAGCATCCACACCACTGGCAGATAGACTTTGTGATGCAGCCCTCAGCCAATCAGATGTCAACACAATGAGGTAGGCAGGAGGCTCAGCCAACCAGACATCAGTACGATGAGGTAGGCAGGAGGCTCAGCCAACCAGATGTCAATACGATGAGGTAGGCAGGAGGCTCAGCCAACCAGACGTCAGTACGATGAGGTAGGCAGGAGGCTCAGCCAACCAGAGAGGAGCACATGTGGCAACCAACCAGCAGAGACAAAAGGCAGCCGTGACCTCTCAGGTGCTTTAGAATCACCTCGTCTATGGGCCGGACCAGGGGAGGAGTTCTTATAGTGGTTCAGCAGCTATCACGGAATTTACCTGGACACAGGTGTTCCTAGTACTGTCGTTCTCCTGTCTGATAACTGGTCAGAATGATATGATTATTCCAGCTTTGCATACTGATTGAAAGCAGAGATAATAATAATAATAATAACAATAAACTGTGTCTATAAGATGTATTTCGCTTCCTTTACCTTTGAATAAATCAGATGAATTGATGATTATTGATGTATTAGAGGTGAGTGCTGACGTATTTATGCTGTGTCATGACTTTCTGTGCTGAAGGCCAAGTTGCTCTTTCTGATGTCCAGACGGGTCTGCATGTGAAATCGTGATGCAGAGTTCATAATTTACCCAAGACTGGAGGAGCTGCCCTGTTCTCTGCAAAGTCCACATCGGTGGAGCTGAAACCATGAACTGGCCTCAGAGCACACCCTGTCAGGTAGGCACAGGTGAATCAGCATCAGGTCTGGGTCATGTTAAGGATAAATACATGTTCTGAAAAGAGAAACGAAGACGTTAAAGAGCAGACACAAAGAAAGCAACAAGAATGGGTTCTGAAGCCGAACCAGCAGAGATACGATGGTACCAAACAGTGATGGTGAGACTACTGGGTCCAGGTATGAAGACATCTCATAAGCACCTCCCCTTCATCACAAACTGCTGCTTTTCAGTTCCAACATCAAAATAAACAGTTACTCAGAATACCTTTGAGGTTCTGGTTGTCAGAACCCACTTCCCAGTCTGCAAACAAAAAACAACCCACTAACAAAAACCCAAGCTCCGCCCAGCACTGAACGGTTATGCAGCAACACATATCCAGGGCTAATACCAGGTGGTCCAACACGATCCAGGACTCTGCAGAATCTGCATGTCTGCTTTGAATGTTCTGTTTGGCCCAGGGTGGTGTTGTAAAGGCCCAGGGCTCTGATCCAGAACTTATACTCCTGTCCAAGCCTTGTTCTCCTTGATACTCAGCTCAAACCTCAAACTTTGATAGTTTTATAATTTCAAATGAGCCGTCCTCCCCTGAGAGGAGTTCAAACCCGCGCCATGCTTTGTAGCTCTGCTGGAAGCGTCTGATCTGCTATGCCCTTAGAAAGCTGCTGCACTCAACACACCTGCTCCTCAAGCAGCCGCTAACAAATGCAAAGAGACGAATCCTAACAGTGACCTCTGGACAGACCGTCTGTCCACCCACCACTGCTCCTCCACCCAGAGACGGTCTCATTCCACAGCATCTGGAAGATCATCGAACCAGCTACAGGCTGCAGGAATCTGTCTGTGTTTGGGTCAAAGAAATGGTTCTTTTGGTGGAACCAGGCGGATCCAGAGCCACAGAAACGGTCGGTTCTTTCAGGCAGTTTTAAACAAGTTTCTGCTTCACCGTTTCGTTTGCACAACACTTTGACAGCTGAAGGCCGCGCTGCCATGATGTCTGCTGAAGGTTCTTCTGTCTCCCAAACTGCAGGCTCAGTCATGTTTTGGGGAAACTCGTGTTATGTATGTACGTATTACAGCTTTGTTCCTAATCAGCATTGTCCTTTCCAGCCAACCAATCACATGTCAGATGGGGACTCGTCACCCTGGAAACCCACAGACTGGAGGACCGACCTCCAACATGTGGTGACCAGACTGCATTTGAACCCAAAGTATACATTTTAATAGACAACAGCAAGTAGTTTTGTGGTGTCTTACATCAGCAGCAACTATTCCAAAAATGTGTTTGTTTCAAAGCATAACTGAGAATGTATTTTAGTTAAACTGGAGACGGAGGTTCTGTTGGTACTGATGGTCCTCAGTGGTGGGACAGGATTCACTTTAGTGGTCCTCTGAGCTTTCCTCTGCTTCCAGAGCTAAACAACACATTTCTATTGAACAGATTCCCTCGACATTCAGTAAATACATTATTGTGGATAATTATGTGTATATATGAATTATATATATATATATATATAAATTACAAGTTGAAGTGTACATTTTGTGGTCCCTCTGAAGGTGTGTAGACTAAATGTGACAGATGATGGAGGTCGTGCGGTTGACTGTTAGCAAACAGACACTAATTTCAGACAGTAGTAGTTTCACTGTGTTGAGCACAAAAACCACCATAAAGTCTGGTAACGGAGGCTCACATGGTACTGGACTCACTCCCCCATGTCCTTTGGGGTTGGCTATGGTACCAGTTTGCTGGGACTTTTCTAACCTGATGGTCCGAGCTTTCCAAACACACACATACCTGGAAAGCAGCAGATGTTCTTTCTTTGCTGAACTACTGATGTGACGTGTTGGTTAAAACCATTTTGGTTTCAGAACCTTGGTGCCGTACTGTTCTCAGATGTGCTTCACAGCCATCATGTAGATGTAGACCTATCTGTGCTACCAGGACAACAGAACCCCAGGTCTATGGAGGTTCTCCGTCTTACAGGTCGTGCAATAGCTTCAATAAAAGCCTACTGGACGGCTCTATCTGGTACAAAATGCTGACTAAAGACAGCAGTGGTCAGTGACTCTCTGTTGAGCATTAGCTGTATGTCATAACTTTACAGATGTTTTTGTCAGGTGCTGGATTAGTCTTCAGCATTTTTAATAAACATAGCCGTGGAAAGAGCGATGAAGGCAGACGAGGAGATCCGTATGCATTGTTTAAACAACAGCAGGTTCAGATAGGGATCAGAGACGAGGATTGGATGAGGTATGTATGACTGAAAACAAAATGCTTTAATCACTTCCCCCAGGCCAACGTATAGTGTCAGCGATTATCACCAGAGAACATCTGAGATACGTGCATGCTCGCCCTGAGGCTTATCACACGGGGAGCAATCTGTCTTTTCTGAGCCTCCACGCTGACCTTGAGTGACTGTGCAGCTGCACATATGACTTAAAGGCCTCATTCTGATCCAAACCTGTGTTCTGCTTCTCCACAATGCTGCAGAGACGTGGGTCTGCAGGAGGTCTGTGGCCCGAAGGCAACCACACCGATGGCATTTAGTGTTCAGGAACACACTGCACACTGATCTGTCTGAAGTATGTCGTGTGTGGTTGTGGACACCATGTATGTGTCTGGAGTTTCTCATTCACCATCCAGCATGGCTCAGCGTTCTCCAGGTTCTTCATAGGCATCGGTTTATTATTTTACTTTCATAGAGTTGAAGGATGTGAACAAGAAAGACTGAAAAAGAGTTGATACAGCCCAGGTCTAAACGCCCTGACTTTACATCCCCGGTGTGAGTAAACCCTCAGAAACACTGGACCCACATGCTAACAGTCAGCACCTTCCACAAGTTAGATGAACCTTAACCTTTTTATTCATTTTTTATTTTTTCAATACATTTGTTTAATGTATAATTCTTAGGATCTTAAACTTGTTGTTTGAATCAGTCAGTCAACTGGCGACTCTACCAGAACCTAACTAGGTGGTACTGATTATACATCCACCAGAACACTCTGCTGGTCTGCTGGCACGCATCATATAATATCATAAAACACACAGGTTATACGTGGCCAACTAACTCCACATCTACAATCACATTTTAGCAGTTTCCCTGAGGTACCCTACCAAAGGGATCAATAACACCAGAACCACTGAATGCTGTGGAGAGACAGGCTTTCATAAGGACTGACACAGGAGTGAGGAGTTCCTCGGGCTGCAGAGCGGGAGGTCATTAGAGTCTCAGAAATGATGAATTGATGGTCCACCAGGTCAGAACCCACAGCACTGCTTCCTACAGTTCAAGTAAAACACACATCCTGACATCATCTATGGAGCAGACTGCATGAATCGGGCCAGCCTGGTGGAAGTGCTGCAATGAGGGAGAACCAGACGAAGAAGGGAACTACCTGGGCTGAGAAACACAAGAATTCACCTGCAAACCACAATCACTCCTGTGACCAGACTGAGATGATTTGGGATGAATTGGAGTGGGGAGACGGGGGAACAGCAGTGCAAGATGATGGGAAAAGGTCCAGGTGATGACCTCATGAAGCCGGTTCAGAGGGTAAGGACGTGTGCAAAGGTTTGTTTTTAGAAAAATCAAAAATCAAAACCAGATTTTGTTACCGTCCTGTTTCCAGAAACCACCAAACACCCTCAGTCCCCCTGCTGGGTCAAACTGCAGGTAGTTTTAGTTTGTATGTGATCAGTGACAGAATTACATCTGATTTCAGTTCTGACTGTTAAACGACTTATCTAGACCATATCTACAAACTCAGGCGCTACTCCGTCTCATTTCCCCATCTATTCCCTGTTCCTCTGGTTTGTTTGTGATTGTACAGTGTGAGCATATTGCAGACAGACAGACAGACAACAGCACGTTTCCTCTTTATGCTGTGGACGGATCTGGATTTAAAGAAAAGCCAGACTGACAGCGTACATGTTGTACAGCGGCTCTGTGGAAGGCTCACTGACGAGGCCATGGGCGATAAAGCTCAGCAGCAGCATCGTGTAGGTCCTGATGTAGTGTCTTTAAGTAGCTGGCTATTAAGCAGCCATTGTGTGTGAGCTGCAGCAGCGTGCCTGAGTATGACCAGTGGATAGGAACATCGCTGATGGAGCTGTGAGAGCACATTAGAGAGCATGGGTATTCTTAACTGTCCATAAAGAGAGGTGGTGCCATTTGAATAGCACTTGGGGTAATTATGGTCGGCAGCTCACCCTCTGTCAGCTTTGCGGCCGATTCTGTCTCCTTTTTTCAATTTCCTGCCTCGTTGAGGATGCCAGCAGATATGTGGAGAGGACGGCACCTGCAAAGTGATGCAGCAAAGCACTTTATAATTAAAAGTGTTTGGAAAGTGAGGGCAGGAACAGACACTATTACCTCAGCTCACCTCGCTCTGGCAAAGAAAATGAAACAATGAGATAATAATAGCAGAAAAACTGAATTTGCATTAGTCCGTGGTGTACTGCAAGAGTTGTTTATTGCAAAGTCATCCAAGCACGCCTTCCAATAAACCCACTAACAGCCATCTCTATAGAGCTGTGCATCTGAGAATGTCATTAGTCACAGCGTAATTATCAAAGATAATTTGAATTACACGGGGTTATAACACAGTCTATGCACCTGATATGGAAGTTACATGAAGCTTAAGAAATGACAACCAAATGTGTGGGTTTGTCTATCTGGAACTAAAGGTTCTTCAATATACAGCAAAGGTCTGGACACACCTGATCATGGAGCGGTTCCTTTAGTTCCACAGGTTTCTACATTTTGAGGTAAAAACAAACAAACAAACAAAAAATGGATTACTACAGTTAAACAGTTAAATAAGGATATATACTGAATACAAACACAGGTCTGAAAATCTCAAGCACGTTAGGAAGAAATTCCTCCACTGAATTTTAAAGCAGGACGACCTGTGAACAGGAAACCACTCATGAGAAGCTGCTGAACACACGACCACACTGTCATCAGGGCAAACGGTGGAGGCTCTGGAGACGATCACATGTTCAACCGGTTTGTTTACAGCTTTTCTGAACAGACAGTTCCAAAGGGGTTTGCCGACAGTCCTGATGTCTTGGATGGTTGGAAGGTTGTTGTTGATTCCTGTGGTGGATAGTGGACGGGGAGGATGGAAGGCTTTGACCTCCATCCTACGTCCAGGGAGCTGCACCACCACAGCAACAACAGAAACCACAATACAATCCTCTGCATGCCGTCTAATATCATGGTGGGACTCAAGTTTACTTTGAACTTTTTACAACCTTCACTTGCTATTTTATTTAGATTTGCTCGTGACACTCGATTTATAACGCGCCTCATTGAAAAGTCATTACTGGTCTTGTCTGCTTGATTAGATCTGTGTGGCTTTGATTCAGTGGCTGATTCCTCTCCGAGTGGGAGTGGAGAGTGTGCCGGGGAGGCGCCGTACATGTGTTCCACGTCCCTCGGTATGCGCTGCACAGACAGCTCCGTACATGGCATTTGTCTGGCTGAATCACATCAGTGACTTTCACTCAGGAACTCCTCGGCATTCAAGCATCCACTCCAGTGGCAGCTGCTGGAGTCTAGAGGCCAAACCGGCTGACACATCACGCAATAACTAGTCAGAGTGTGATGCATGCACTAAATGGGTCCAGGAGGCAAAGTGCAATTCAAGTTTGAAGTTTTCATTTCATGAATGATTTCCAAAAATGGTGATCTTCAAGGTCTACACGTTGAGAAATGTCTACTGGTAGACACTGTGTGCTGGATATGTTCATGAGGGATGCAATCGTTTGGATGTCATGTCTCATGCTCAGGTAGTGTTCTAGATGCTACTGAAGGTTTATTTACTTCTACTATGTGATATTTACTATTTATATTCTTATTGGCAATTAAAATGCTTGAGAATCCCTCTTTGTACTGTTATACCATTATAGTTTGATGTTACTAGTCTGTAGATGGTTCATTGCTTTTTCTGCCAAATTAAGAAACACATCTTCTATACATGTGGGGGTGTCATGTAGTGTTTAATAGGTGCAACATGATTCACAAAACTAAAGGACACAGGTGTCATTGATGAACAGCTGCAAGGTTTTAGTGTCGCCTGCTGAAAATCTAACATCCAGTCAGACACACTGGACTGAACATCAGAGAGCTGATGGAAAACAGTACAGTAAGTGTTTAGACCCATTCACCTTTCGTACACGTTCCCTGACCTTGGCAGCATTCTGAGGTCGGTGCTGTTTGTTTGTCTGTCTGCCTGTTTGTCAGCACGATTATGCAAAAACTAGCAGCCAAACTTCATGAGCCCTGGCAGAGAGGTGGAGGATGGGCAAAGAGGAAGTTTAAAATGGTGTTGGGGATTCAGACCTTTTATTAGAAGTGCATGCTACGGCATCGGCCCGATTGGTCCGATCGGTCGGTTTGACTGACTGACTGACTGACTGACTGACTGACTGTCTGTCACTCTGAGTGTATCAACATTATGTAAACCCTGCTGAGCAGCATTTCATGAAACCTGCAGTCCAGCGTGTCATTTAGCAGACTGTGCTTCAGTGGCTGAACCTGACCTGTGACGTCCACTAACAGTGCTCCGGCTGCCCACCACACATCTCAGCAGCTTAACAGCTCTAAGTGTGGACAGAGTCGTGTGTTTCGCTCTGAGTGGGCAAATGCACAGCAGATGTAATGTCAAAGTAATTCTCCAGGAAACTGCACGTCTGTATCCCAAGTTTAATCAAACCAAATCAGTCCGGCGAGGCTCCTAAATGTACTTTGCCATTCAAATGAGTTTTTTTTCCCCCTCAACACAGTAATTGCCTCAATCAAGTAAAAGCCTGAGCCTGTAGCGTGAGGCTGGTGCAGATAAACTTTAAACAGAATCAGAATGTGTGCTGGTTGATAGGAAAACAATGGTGTTACGTAATACAGTGAAGCTTGGCACCGTGGACCCGAGCTGCTCCATGTGACGCTCTGCGGCTCGCCGTCCAATTGGCGCCGTCAAAATAAGTGAAATGAAACTTTCATTAAACACTTTCTAATTGAAGCTCAGTTTGATTTTTAATTGTTCATGATTGGATTGGTTTTCAGGAAAAATAAAAATCTTTCAGAATTCAGATTTTCCATTTCTGTGTCCTGTGGTTGGACTGAACCGTTAGCACCCAGATGACGGGTCTGCAGTCAGAACCAGAATGCATACGTTATGTATGTATTATAGTTCAGTTCAATCCATTTCATTTATATAGCTCCGTTCACAGCATGTCATCTCACAGCCTGAACACAGTCAGGTACAGACCTCAGGTTTAAACAGAACCCAACCATCCAGAGCAGCCTCTGGACTTCCTCTGAGCAACGGTAGGAAGGAACCAAAACCCCCCAGAGGGAGGAAAATAAACTTCCAGCAGAACCAGGCTCAGGGAAGGAGTCCATCTGCCTGGACCGACCGGGTGAGAGTGGAGATAGAAGGGGGTGGAGATACCAGGATAGTAGATGGAGATCAGCAGTAGGACAGAACAATAGATATGAATGGAAGGGTTCTGGGGGTCGGTGGGGCCAGTGGCTGGAGGTCAGAGACATGAAGGTCCAGATCCAGAGACGTCCACAGAGAGAATAAACACATATCTATCTATCTATCTATCTATCTATCTATCTATCTATCTATCTATCTATCTATCCATCCATCCATCCATCCATCCATCCATCTATCTATCTATCTATCTATCTATCTATCTATCCATCCATCCATCCATCCATCCATCCATCCATCCATCCATCCATCCATCTATCTATAGCGTGTCTGACCAATCAGAGAGTTTATTGGCTACACTGTGTGTTCAGCAATAATAACATGCTACAGACAACCTATAACGTTATCATCAGGATGTCTTCACTTTCATTCGTTTATCGATGATCCATTTATGTGTTCTGTCATTAATTCATTCATGTACAAGCCTAAAGGTGATACTTAAAGATCTGTTTCCTCATGACTTCTGTCTTTATATAGTCCTATATCTGGCCCTGGTGTCGTGTTGTGTGTACATGACGTGATGAACTGGGCTCAAGGAACATCCATCAGGTGTGTCACTGGGGCGGCTTTGAGGCTAGAAGCAGCTATCAGAGATCTCATGAAACAGAAGCTCTGAATGAGAAGGTCACACAGGAAACACGTCTGCTATATGTGATGTGTTGTTGTTTATTCTGACCTCACAGCCTTTTTATATTTATCTGATGCAAAACAAACAAAAAACAACAACATGGTATCTGAATTACATATCAGCTGTCCTGGTTCTGGTAAGCTTCATAGAGTCAGTGGCTGAAGATCCCCCGCTGGTCGCCCACTGCAGGAGGTTTTCATGGAGGTAATACCAGAGTGGGTCTGTGCTGTCTGGGGGCAGCTCCAGCAGTCGACATTAATACTCTGCTACAGGCATGTAAACAGCTCTCCTCACTGCAAATACTGATTAAAACATACTACAATCAGAGATAAAATGGAGCAGAATCAGTCCTGAGGGAATCACTGCTTATGTAGTAATTATACTGCCTGAGCATGGCTGCCATGACGCTCTCCTGCCGTCTGTTGTTACTGCTGCACAGTGTGTTCGTTTGACTTGATCAGGATCTGGTGGCATTTACAGCCGGTTCTCACAATGCTCTCCTTCATGAGTAGGAAAAGTGGGGAATCAGATCTGAGATGACCACAAAGCAGAGGTGTAGCTGCTTACGGATGCATCAGAAAGTCAGAAAACAAGCAAATCCTAAACGTGACATTTGTGCAACCTTCTGCCTCATTTGCTTTATGAGATACCTTTGATAAATTAAAGCAAAAAGGGCAACTTTCACAGCTCCTTGAGATGAAAAAGTGACTTTTTTCCAAACTCTGCACAGAAAACAAACAATTACATTCTTGACTGCCTTTATTTACTCCATGATTGAGCAATGCAGGCAGACAGGAGCGGGTAGATTAATTAACTCGCGCCTGAAAACCTTTATTCTTAGAGCGTTGTCACATTGATGGATGGCTGATTAAAGTCAGTGAGATGGCTATCAGTACACAAGAGCACACCAGTCCAAAAAAAAAAAGAAAAACCCAAAAGACAAAAAAGCATCTTACCTGAAGGAAAAAAGAAAAGAAAGAAAATGAAAGGAAACACACAAATACAGGTGTACCGTTGGTGACCGAGGAGCTCTTTGTGGTTATGGACACTGCTGTGCATCAAAAAGAAAAGCGAGTAATTGGGGATGGAGGAGGAGGCTGAAAGTGCAACGTATCATGCCAGCAGCAGCTCAAATTGCCTGGCTTGTGCGTCTTTTGATGAGGTTTCTCATTAGGGGTCTATACAGCCCAGACTTTGAAAATATCACAGAATTAATTAAAATGATAGGAATGGAGAAAGTGGGCTGCCAATGACAGGATGGGAGAGGGTCTGCATAATCATTGTTCTGATCAGAGCCCTATTGTCTGCCCATGAATGTGGCTGTTGACGGCAGCCAGCTCCTCTTATATGTTTATCTGGATTCCTGGGCCAGTACCTTGTTTCCAGCGCGCTGCCGTTGATAGAGCATTCAGCTCCCATTGCTGTGAAGAGGTTCAAAGGCTTCATTTAGTTGCCTGAGCACAGGGAGAGAGGCAGGCAGAGCTCACCAGGCTGTTTCCAGCCCGTTTTATCAGCTAGTTTTCAGATTTAGATAGCGAGGTTCTGGCTGTGCTCGTATCTGTCCGTTCCCTCACACAGGCTGGCTGGCTTGTGTCGTGCAGAGAAAAACACAAAATCCTCAAATCCATCGTCTCCTCCTTTGTTGGTCTCACAGACTCAACGCTATAGGTTAATCCGCCGTTATTACCCCCCCACCAGGCATTTATCCTGATTCCATCCCACATCGGTTGAGCTGCTCTCTTCCTAAAGCACTGCTGGACCTTCAAGGACTTCAGCAACCAGCTTGTTGTTCTGATCAAAGCTCATCACCTCAGCTGTAGGAGCATCTTCTACCTCATTGTTCTGGTTTTACGTTACAGTTCATCATCCTTCATCTGAAAGTTCTAAAGCTGTAAGGAGAGTGATGACTATAGAGTTACTGAGTGGAGGTTAAAGGTGTGGAGGCTGAATCCATGTGAATGGGAGGCTGGGTTCAAGGTGATTCAGATGTTTTGTTTATAACTTGTTCTGATGCCCAAAGAGGGAAAAACCATCCACAGCAGGTTTTACAGAAGACAGAAAGTAAACCACTGGAGGCTTCAGTGAGCTGCACACATGGAAGCACAGCCTGGTGGGATGTAGCCAGCGAGGCTCAGCAACGCAGTCAAATGTTGTTTCTGATG
The DNA here is from genome assembly GCF_000690725.1 of Stegastes partitus. Taxonomy (NCBI): domain Eukaryota; kingdom Metazoa; phylum Chordata; class Actinopteri; family Pomacentridae; genus Stegastes; species Stegastes partitus. The sequence continues at coordinate 462,843 of NW_007578071.1, read as the reverse complement.
TTTGTTTCTTGCTGATGAAGCTTCTCTTCATCCTTCATATGCTTCCTCTGGCTGTCTGACCGTCCCAGGGTGACCTTCATTACCTTGTCAGTGCTGGAGTGTTTTTGTTTCTTCACATTTACCAAATTGCATGTCTAAAATTACCGTAATATCTGGACTATTGAGCACCTGAATATAAGCTCCACCCACTACCTTTAAATAGGAAACCAGATCTGTACATATACAGACTGCACTGGTCTATAAGCTGCAGGTGTCCACGTTGGAACATGTGATATTTACACAGAAAGATGTTTTAACCTTTAATTAAATACGTAGCGGTAGATACACAGATACGTACCGTAGATGCTTTTTTCTGAACAGCGCCTGTAACACGGCTGGTTAAGAAAACAAAACTACAGCAGCCTACCAGGAAAAGTCACTGATCGCTGTCTTCATCTTCCTCCTGCACTAAAACCACTAAAGTGTCTTCAGGAGCTGAACAGAATCACTTCATCACTTCCTCAGTCTCTCTGTTGTCGTCGGTCTCAGCGTCACTTTGGTCTCGAGGCAAATTCGTAAAACTCATAAAAATCCATAAATTAGTCTCATCGTTGTTTAAGTCGCAGCGTTCAAAGCGTGTGAAAAAAGTAGCAGCTTATAGTCCAGACATTACGGTAATCACAATGAATGATCCCTTAGAGTTAGAGTTAGAGCTACAGCTGTCTCTGAGAAAGTAAAGTGTTAGTGTTGTGAAAAAGGCTTGTTCAAGTTTAACTTGACTCCACATTTTTAAAAAAAACAAGTGAATCAGTAAACTCTCACTGGCACCGTCCACATGTCCTGCAATGACACGACCCTCCTGCAGGGGGCAGAAGCACCCGCACACAGTGTATGAATTATTTCCAAGAGTAACTGTTCATGCTGTTCAGACCCATAAGCCCCAGTAGCCCAACACGTTTCAACTCAAATCCCTTTTATAATGTTTAATGTTTACTCGACCAATGAACAGCATCTGCCAACATGCACGCTGGCATTTTGGTAGCCGGCTGCACCTGGCACACCTGTAGTGGCACACCTGTAGTCGCACACCTGCAGTGGCACACCTGTAGTAGCACACCTGTAGTGTACTTAGAAATGGGGCAGGATCAGGAAGAACACATCTCCTACAGGTAGATGTGTTGGAGGTTGTGGCCATCGTGGTGAACAGGTTCACTGCTCCCATCCACTTTAGACTCAGGCCCTCTTGGTCATAACGTCCTGACAGGTTGAACATCTTGTGGAGAATTATTTTCAGAGGACGAGCAACAGTTCAAGTCTGAATACACGTCACAGCTATTGTTCCCTGTTAGCATCAGAGCTGAGGAAATAAGCTCAGTGTAGCACAGCAGCAGTAGAGATGTGGCACCGATACAGAGCCCTGTGTGTCTGAAGCTTCCTGAAGAGTGTCGACAGAAATACCTGCTGACTGATATGTTGGAGTAAAAATAGGCATGATACAGATAAAAATAGACGCTTTAAACCAAGTAGCTGGATATCAGCAGAGCTGTCAATATCTCCTCACAGCGGGTCCAGTGTGACAGGTACAGTACCGCTATAGTGCACTGTGATGTCAGGATGTTCTCATTCTTCAGCAAGTCTGATTCATCAAGCTTCTCAGAGACAGAGATGAGCCCCAAGAGGACTGAAAAGAAAGAAGAAAGACTCCATACATGTTAGTTATGGTTTAAACAAAGTGGTGGTGGAGCTCTGAGCAGGGTCAGGCTGTAGAGCCAGCAGCCAGGCTGACAACGCCGCCTTGGAAACTTCACCAGAGGAACTGTTCCACCTCTGGTACCACCACCCAGGCACACCAGTTCTGACCACTAGTGGAGCCGGAGACGTGGCTCTGTGAGACTGCAATGACTTTATTGAATCATTTTTAAAGCACACTTCAGTCGTACCGCTTAAAACAGGGAAGGGGAGTGAGCTGGTCCGAAGCTGGGCTGATGGATCCCAGGGGAAGGTCAGCCCGCAAACCCACAGAACACATTCAGTTTCTGTTCAGTCTGACAAAGGCCCTGATGTGCCAGGTGTCTCCAGTAGCTGCCAAAATGGAAAATGTAGAGAACAGAGCAGGAACTAGACCCTCCCTGGTCGAGGCACCTGAAGGACACTCGGGTCAGGACCAGAATACTGAAGTGGAAGAAATCACAGAACACAGCCCTGCAGCTGACTGCAGCATCGAGTTCACTACGTCAATGTGAAGGCCGTTTTAGGGTTTCCACGAGGCCGATGCATTCCTGTGGTTGGTTCTGAAAGGCTGCGGCTTTGCTGTTCTCATAGAACATAGCAGCTGGTTCCAGATTGAATCGGTCCTGAAGTGTGGCGACTGCAGTTAGCGCAGGGCTAGCTGAGTCTGGGATAAACATGTACAGATCGAAGCACGTCCAAACTCCAGCACTAACTAGTTCAGTTATCTGATCTTTCTGGTGGTCCACGCAGAGCCCTGGATGACAAACTGTACATCATGCAGACCCTTGGACACTTGTTTTCTGTTGTTTCATTATTACGTCCCGGTGAGGACACCCGGGATCTCTCTGCATGGAGTCTCCATGTTCTCCCCGTGCAGCGTGGTTTCTCTCCGGGTTCTCCGGCTTCCTCCCACAGTCCAGAAACATGCTGGGGTTAATTGGTGATTCTAAATTGTCCGTAGGTGTGAATGTGAGTGTGCTTGGTTGTCTGTCTCTAAGTGTAGCCCCTGTGATAGACTGGATACCTGTCCAGGTGAACCTGCCTTCACCCTGAGTCAGCTGGGATAGGCTCCCCCGTGGCCCCAGTGAGGGTTAAGGAGATGATGGATGATGTGAACACAGTTTTGGATGGGCGAACATGTTTTTCTTCATGAACGGATGATGAATGAAATGCATGTAAAAGTGGTTCTGGTGAGCTTCATCTGATCATTTCCTCCACATTGGCGGTAACTAAAGAGCGCCTGTAGCACATCACAGCCAATCATCAGTGTGTTTGAACCTGACAGTGTGACAGTCCACATATTAACACTTCTAGACATTTTAAACAGCTGTCAGGGTTCTGGGAAACAAACAGTGGCTCCAGATGATTGCTGGAGAACAGCGGCACTCATTAGCAGACACTGGAGAGACCTACCTGGACATGTTGTCTCTCAGCCTACGTATGACACACACCAGGGCTCACGCTGTCCTTCTGATGCACTAATAAGCTCTCATGAGCATGTGTCAGTACAGTCCACCAGGCACCAGGACTCACACAGGCAGCTTAAATAATTTTTAAATAAAGAGCTCACTGTGCACTGATAGAACATGAAGAAGACACCTGAAGGAAGCTGGCTGGAGCTCATGTGAGGAAACCACAACAGACTGAATCGTTTCTTTATTAAAATGAATGAAACATTTTTTACTTTTGCTGAACTTCCTCAAGTTCTCTGAAAGCAGCATTTATGGTGAAGTTATGTCAAAGCTTATCACACTGACGTCTACATAAAACCACTACACAACATCAGACAAACATCTGCACGTTGCCCTCATTCAAACTTCTTCTTCTTTTATTTTACCAGTTTTGTCCAGAACACAGTCCAGTCCAGGAGACATTAAAGGTGTTCAGGTGTGTTCACCTGTTCTGCTTTGTGGCTGTTTTTCTACAGTCCTGTTTATGTCTGATTGTCCATCAGGGTGGATGTTCTTCTGATCATCATTCATCATAATGCAGTTATAATGCAGTTGGTGAGAGGGAAACACTTTTAAGGCAATTAAATCTCAGTGTAAGTGATACTGCACCAGGGTACTGTTACTGTTGCTGTAGGAGCAGCAGATCCCAGGTACAACCATCCACCCTGTCAGTTGTTGGGCCATTCACAAACACCCAGTAAATGTTTTCTATTCTACGACCTGTGAGTCAAATAACAGATGGAGGTCTGGTGTCTCTGGTCAGAATGTGTTAATGGCTCCTGGAGACGTTCCTGCTGGTAGATTGGACACATTTTAAATGTTTCTATAATGTCACACATATAATTTATACAAATAAGCACGAGTGTAAAGTCAGACCATTGTTGGGAAGACGGCGTTTCGGCCCAGATGACAGCAGCTTAGCGACTACAGAGGACTGAGACGACGTCATAAATCTGTCATAGTTCAATGTAAACACAGGAATAACAATGATAAGGTGATAATAAAACGACCAGCTCTGACATGGAGGGTGACGAGGAAGTGGTTCAGACTCTCCATCTAGGTCACATTCACTTACAGGAGCAGATTACAGGTCGTGATGAGTTTCTCTGATCTGGCTGCCGTTCCTCTCCTCAGTGACTCTTGCTGCTCCTTTATGCACATCTCTGTCTGTGGCTGGGGGGAACTTAAGGCTTATTGGAGGCGAGCAGTAAAGACCTCATTCCATCTGTTTAATTACAGTGGAGATTAGCAGATTATTTTTGCATTACCGGCGCCTGTCGCTCCCCATCATACAGGCAACCCAGAGGGGAGCTCTGACAGAGAATTACCAACTAGCTGCAAACTGCAGAAACTGGATCTGACTTCACCACTGCAGAAATACGCTCCGACTCTACAAGCAGCAGGTAATGAATTACATATCAACAGCCAGGGAAAGTTAGCCCACCTCCATCTTCTCTGCCAGTAATGCTCTGCTTCACACCTGCACACTGGTGGAAATCCCTTCTGAGAGCTGCTCAGAGTCACAGGGCCAAAGCAAAACTACCAACAGCAGAGGAGCTGGACGTGTAGAGCTGTCAGGGCTCTGTGTTCAAGGCCGACAACATGAGAAGGTGGATGTCAGCATGTCTGTCTGGATGGTAGCTGTGGGGTTTGTTCACCTAGCTTAGCAAGAAGCAAGGGCCACAGAAATATGCACACAGATGTGTAACTGGTGACGACTGTGCGTTGCAGCAAGGCAGCAGCCTGGCAGCCATGTTGCTCTGGTGACGCTGCACCTCCTCGTGCACGTCTATCCGTCTGGACAGAAGGTCCATTTACCACCAGAGTCCCTCTGCTCGCATCGATCAAACCACTAGAACTCACCAAAGCTCTGTATTTAAATGTTAAACTCTGTACATCCATCTCCAACCACCTGTCTAGCTCCGTCCAGCTCCTCTCAGCTCCTCTCCAGCTGCTCGATCTTATCAGACAATATGAAACCACAGCGTGCTACATGATAGGAGGTCAGTGAGCATCCTTTTCTTTTTTTCTTTCTTTCTTTTTATTTGTATAGCACATATTTACAACAACAGTCATCTCATAGCGCTTCACAAAGGCAGAGACAGAAACACCCAACAATCCAAAACATTTGGATTCCCTATAAGCTTCAGCAGTCCGCAAGCAGTCTGCAACAGTGGGAAGGAACCGAAATCCCCCACAGGGGAAAAAAAACCTCCGACAGAACCAGGCTCAGGGAGGGACGGCCATCTGCCTCGACCGGTTGGGTGAGAGTGGGATGAATTATACAATTTAGTTTACAGTTAAACAAGTTATTAGAATTTATTGTCCTTTTGTAACAGGAGGCATCATGGTGGGGGGAGCAGGATACAGAAGGTGAGGCCAGCAGCTGTGATTCAGGAGCTCCAGATCCAGTGACATCCACAGAGAGAGCAGGTGCAGGAGAACCTCGGGGGGAGTCACAGAGTTAGTCATATGTAATGGTGATAGGCAACTATAGAAACATATACATACATACACACATATATGTATATATATAAAGAGGAGAGGAGAGAAGCCCAGTGCATCATGGGAATCCCCCGGCAGTCTAAACCTATAGCAGCATCACTAAGGGACAGCTCAGATGACTCCGAGCAGCCCTAACTATGAGCTTTATCAAAAAGGAACATTTTTAACCTAATCTTAAAGGTAGAGAGGGTGTCCGCCTCCCGAACCCAAACTGGGAGCTGATTCCATAAGACAGGAGCCTGATTACTAAAGGCTCTGCTTCTAGAAACTCTGGGAACCACCAGTAGACCTGCAGTCTGAGAGCAAAGGGCTCTTTTAGGACAATATGGAACAATCAGGTCTTTAAGATACGATGGAGCCTGATCATTAAGACTTTTATATGTTAGAAGCAGGATTTTAAATTGGATCCTTGATTTTACAGGAAGCCAATGGAGAGAAGCTAATACTGGAGAAATATGATCTCTTTTATTGGTTCCTGTCAAAACTCTGGCTGCAGCATTCTGTATAAGCTGAAGGTTTTTAAGAGAATTATTGGGACATCCTGATAATAAAGAATTACAATAGTCCAGCCTAGAGGTTATAAATGCATGGACTAGTTTCTCAGCGTCACTCTGAGACAGGATGCTCCTGATTTTGGCAATATTACGAAGATGAAAAAAAGCTGTCCTACATGTTTGTTTTATATGGGAGTTAAAGGACATATCTTGGTCAAAAGTAACCCGGAGGTTCTTTACTATGGAACTAGACGCTAAGGCAATACCATCTAAAGTAACTATCTGGGCAGATAGTGAGTTTCTGAGGTGTTTAGGGCCAAATACAATAACCTCAGTTTTGTCTGAATTTAAATGAAGGAAGTTACAGGTCATCCAGACCTTAATGTCCTTCAGACATGCCTGGAGTTTAAGTAACTGATTGGTTTCATTTGAGTTCATAGATAAATATAACTAGGTGTCGTCTGCATAACAATGGAAATGTATGCAGTGCTTCCTAATAATGTTGCCTAACGGAAGCATATACAGAGTAAATAATATTGGTCCTAACACAGAACCCTGAGGAACTCCATAAGCAACTCAGGTACGGCTGGAAGAACCATCATTAACATGAACAAACTGGAATCTGTCTGATAAATATGATTTAAACCAGTTCAGCGCAGTCCCTTTAAGTCCAATCGCATGTTCCAATCTCTGTAATAGGATGCTATGATCAACAGTATCAAATGCTGCACTAAGATCCAATAGAACCAGAATGGACACTAGTCCACTATCTGAAGCTAGAAGAAGATCATCAGTGACCTTCACCAGTGCTGTCTCTGTACTATGATGGATTCTAAATCCTGACTGAAACTCTTCATTCAAACCATTTACATGCAGATAATCACATCACAACCTTTTCAAGGATTTTTGAGATGAAAGGAGGGTTGGATATTTGTCTGTAATTGGCTAAAACACCTGGATCTAGAGTAGGCTTTTTTAGAAGTGGCTTTATTATAGCAACTTTAAAAGCCTGCGGTACGTAGCCTGTTAGCAGGGAGAAGTTGATAATATCTAACACTGTACTGTTCATTAAAGGAAAGATCTCCTTAAACAGTCTAGTGGGAATGGGGTCCAACATACATGTTGCTGGTTTAGAAGAAATAATTATTGATGTTAGCTCTAAGAGGTTCACAGTAGAGAAGCTGTCCAAACACACATCTACTTCTGTGGACGCTTCCAGAGCCGCTGTACCTAAAGACATGGTCTGGATTTTTTGTCTAATATTTAAAACTTTATTTGTGAAGAAGGTCATGAAATCTTCACTGCTGAGAGCTAAAGGAACAGAAAGCATCCAGCAGCGCCCTGTGGACAGCACCGGTTCCTCAGGTTGGTTCACAAGAACCTTCAGCTGCTTAGTCTGCATACATGCTAAACTATTTCTATTTTTATTTACTTTCATTTTTTAGCTATTCTTATATTTTTATCTTGTACATTGAACCTTACTCTGTATTTGTTGTTGCACCGACCCACCAGAACTAATTCCTGGTTTGTGTAAACTATATCTGGCAATAAGTCTGGTTCTGATTCTGATAGAAGCCGATAAACTAAAACTGAAAACAAAAAAGATTTTTAAAAAAGGAAAAAGAATCAATGCTTCATTAAACACATAAGATTAGTTTTGTACTGGGGCAGTTTGTTTCTGTTAAATCTAGCACAAGTCAGATGTTTAAATGTGAATAAAACTAATTTGTCAAAACACCCAAAGGAACTCAGCAGAAGGTGAAGCGATGAACTCTGCCTCTACGACATGTAGAAACATGTAGAACCATGCAGAACCTCCGTTTCCCAGCATGATGAGCCACTCTAGTCTCAGGTGTCATAAACACAAAGGTGAGCAGTAAAACACTGACATTGAATGACTTAATGTCAGCAGGACAAACTGGTGCACCACCTGGAGAGGTGTCGCCGTCAGCGGACGGGTCTGTGGATGGGTCCGTGCACGTCGTGTCGGTCTGAATGCAGGCGTTGGCATCAGCTGCTTGAGTGGAATTGCTCACGGTGGGACAGATAGCGAGCAGCTGTGAGTAATTGTTTCACTCAGCTGCAGAGGCTCATCCTGGCCCTTTATAGATAAGCTGGAGTAAATCTTCCTTGATGTCCTGGGAGAGCAGCGGAGAAGATGGAGACAGAGGAGAGCAAACACCAGGCCACGGCCAACCTGTGTTTGAACTGCCTCTTCAAGACCCACAGCTTCAAATGGCTTTTCCTATCGAGTGAAAGGAAAGGCAGCATTCTTCTGCTCCTCCATATCCTCCTGATGCTGCGGCGGCGTTAATGCCAAGAAATGGTGTCGCATTCATCAGCATCAAACATGGAGACGAGGGGAGCGTCACAGGAAGCTCTGTTGTCTGCTCGCTGGTTATTCAGGAGCTGCTGTCGACAGAAAACATCAAAGAACGTGGACAACAGGAGCACTGACACTGTCTGAACGACGTCATCCATCTCACAGAAAACTTGAATCTAATGACAACACACTGGGGCTGCAGGTGGCTCAGTGGTTAGCACCGTTAGCGTCTCACAGCTAGAAGGTCGCCGGTTGGCGTCCCGGTGAGGACACCCGGGATCTTTCTGCGTGGAGTCTCCATGTTCTCCCCGTGCAGCGTGGGTTCTCTCCGGGTTCTCCGGCTTCCTCCCACACAGTCTCCAAAAACATGTTGAGGTTAATTGGTGATTCTAAATTGTCCGTAGGTGTGAATGTGAGTGTGCTTGGTTGTCTGTCTCTAAGTGTAGCCCTGTGATAGGCTGGTGACCTGTCCAGGTGAAACATATACCAGTAGTTGGTCGTCCTCTTTGGTTTATGTTTCCACTGAATTCTTTTAAAGATTTTAGTCATTTATTTATTTTTAATGAGGGTGTGATTCATCCAGAACGCATCTCGGCGTCACCGCTGGTGGCCCAAACCACATGTGTGATATCACACCGACCTGCTGTGTTGTCATGACAGACCAGTCGTCTGTAGCGCTGAGCTTCATGTCAGCTTCATGTCCACTGATTTACCTGGTATATCTGCTCTGTCTGTCAGACGTCATCCTGCATGTCTGAAGTCAAACAGACAAACACTTTAAATACTGACACATACCTTTCCAGTCAGTCATGGTACCGATGTGTTCCTCGTCGTGTGTCGTATAAAAACTGATGCAGGTCCAGACAGAAAGGAAACATCAGAGTTCTGAGCTTCAGAAGCTTCAGTCGCTGCTCATCGGTGTGAAAACCTCCAAACAGTTAAACCCGACTTCAAATATTTTTCATCTCAAAACGGGAAACGATCTTCTGGTGATGAAGAACAGAAAGTTGGTGGTTTTGGCGGTCCTGTGGGAGACAGAACCAGAGATGTGTTGGACTCAGCACACGGACCAGATGGATGTTTACACTGCGCCTCCTGCAGAGCGCCTAATGCACGACTTCTTTATAGAATTGCTTAACAGCCAGATGATTCCAACCATCATAAAGCTGAAAACACAAATCAGTCACACAATTCACAAATACATTCAATGGAGAGCCATTGTGCAGAATGCTTAACGTGTTGATGTGTTTATCCAGCGCTGTAATAACACAGATACCATCAGCGGGAATATTACAGGCTTCCTCCTCTGCAAACGATGCGCCTGTAAGAGACGATGATGGGCGCAGAACAAAAGACAATGTGCTGACCATTCATTCCATTTCAGCTGGCCTTAAGGCCAAACAAAAAAAAGCCTTTGTGCTGCGAGGCGGCCACGTCCTGGATCACAGAACGAAGATGTTCAGTTAGGAGGATAATTAGCTGTCCAGCAGACGGAGATGTTGTCTTGGTGGCTTCAGAGGTTCAGTTTCATTCTTAGAAAAACAACTCATATAATTAGATGGAGTGTTGTTAGGGAACAGTCTGAACCGTCACGTCTTCATTTCAAAATGTATGGTTCTGTTCTGAAGCTGCACATGGTACCGATGGCAGAATTCAGTAAAGTGCTGTTTGTGTTTTCCGCGTTGCTCCAACAAGCTGATGAATCCCTGTTTCTTCAGACCATACGTGTGGACCTCTAAACGGCTGTGTGCTTCTGGTTCTGTGATGAAAGACATTTAGTTTAAATAGAACAGCAGACGAGGAATCTAAATTCTGAGTCTCAGCTTCTAACATCCAACCGCTGAGGTTCCAGGTGGTTCTGTGGACTGTCGAGGGTTTCGTGCTGTGTTGGTTTAACAGGAGTTCATGAAGAGCTCACATGAGACATGAAGACCAGGTGTAGCTCAGAGAGGTGTCATCTGGTCCGGAACCAGACTGTCTGTCGGTATGAAGAAGGACGATAATGAACAAAGCTGATTGTCTGACCTGAGCTGGTTTTATCAGCAACATGTTCAGGTCCAGTTTGATCGTCAGTCGACAGGAAGCCGACATGAAGCTTAGATTAACGGGTAGAAACATTCCCTGTACGTACCAGAGACCATGTTTCAGAACCGCCTGCTCAGAGGGAGTCCAGAGGCTGCTCTGGACTGTTGAGTTCTGTTTATTCATGAGGTCTGAACCGGACCATGTTCAGGCTGTGAGATGACAGATGCTGTAAACTGCTCTATACAAATACATTGAACTGGACTGAATTAAAGCACATTTCTTCTGTAAAGCGGTTTATTCGCTGACATGCCTGATTTCTCTATTTTGGACTCTCTGGCCAAAGCCAGAACTGTCAGAATGGATGCCGGTGGTCGGGTTACTGGACCTGAACGAGACAGAAAAGAATCTACTTTGAGTGAATAAATCATGTTTTAAACACTGATGTGACTGAGCTCTGCTGATCCAGTCGGTACTGAATCATGTGTGAAGGTAGCTGTGGGTAGACCTTGTGGCGACAGATCGGTGCTGCTCGGGCCAAACAGTCCTCTGCAGTTCTTAACCAGTCTCCTCGTTTACGGTGTTGGTTTGTATTAGATCCCAGATAAACTAAACTGGTCGTTCTGGTGTGTTTCAGTGTGACACGGTTTCAGTACAGGCTGGTGAGGAAGGTCATGGAGGATGCGTGAAAGCGTGGAAGTTTCGTGTTCAATGGAAGCTGCAGTCGACGGTATTTCCTGTATGTCAGACAGATCCAGAGTCCACGACCATGAAGACTTTCACTGTGATTCAGAGCATAGGAACCATCCCGCTGTAGGTAGAGGTCCTGCTCACATCCAGCAGCAGCACCGATGACATTCACAGGATGTTCTGCTTCATCAACACCATGCAGAGTTACAGTGAGAAGATATTCAGTGTTCAACACATTTATTAGACCACCTGGATAACTTGTTCAATACTATGTAATAATAATAATAATAATAATAATAATAATAATAATAATAATAATAATAGTAATAATATCAACATTACAAAAACATTGATTTTCATTTTTTGATATATATTTGGGGTCCTTGTCTTGTTGGAACAGCCAAGGGGTTTTACTGAAGGATGTGGACGTAATCGTCCTTTTCAATCCTATTTTCTGTGTGTAAACTCCACTGGCAGCAGCTCCACTCATTTACACAACATCACCAAAACTAATCATTCAACTTTATGTATTTATATATATATATTTAAACTTCTTGTAGGGTTTTGTCAGGTCAAACGTTCTGGGTTTCCTTCCACAAGCTTCTCACAACAGTCTGATGAGTTCTGGCCCATTCTTCCCGACAGAACTGGTGGAACTGGGTCAGGTTTGTTGGTCTCCTTGTTCCAGCGATGTTCTCCAGGATGGAGATCAGGGCTTTGTGATGGCCTCTCTGTTGTCCTGAAGCCTCTCTGTAGCTAATCTGGCGCTCTGCTGAGGGTCATTGTCCATCTGAAGACCCATTAGTGTCCAAGCTTTAACTTCCTGCTGATGTCTGGAGATGTTGCTTCAGTATCTCCACATCATGTTCTTTCCTCATGATGCCATCTATTGTGTGAAGTGCTCCAGTCCCTCCTGCAGCAGAACACCCCCACAGCATGATGCTCCAGGTAACTCAGTTAACCAATCAGAAGCTTCCAAAGCCATGACATCATCATCTGGGCTTTCCCAAATAGTTTGAAGGCATCTTAGTGGATGGAAACTTTAATAAAATAAAACATTCTATCTCTCATTATTCTGGTGTTTATCAAATAGGAATACTGTTGGTGATCCTGACTGACCTGAAACATTAAACGTTTAGTCTGATTTAATGTCACAGTGAGAAATAAAGGTTCTTTGTGTTTTTATCCAGTAAGTACTTCTGGTGTCAGCTGTATGTTATCACATGAAGCTAGCGCTGGGCCCAATCGATCAGCAGCTACGTGATGCTGACAGATCAATCTCCCTTTCAGCTGACAACAATTAATAGGCAGAGCGGGGCATCTGAGAGAGGCTCTGGGTTTGTCAGATGTGTTTTGGCGTCATATCTTTGGACAGCAGCAGTCATAAAGCACCAGGAGAGGCCAGGGCTGCTGAGAGCCAGCCAGCCCATAAACCCTCCACGCTGGAATGTTTTATGACAACACACCATGGAAGTGCAACAGCAGAGATACGAGCCCAGGAGCTGCAGTGAGAATATGAGTTTTCACTTGGACGCAGGCTGAATCCTGCTGTAAATAACTCCAGTGAGCTCCTGCCCACACTGTTTTACTTTTTTAAAGTGAAAATGTGTTTATGGCAGCTCTCCTTTTATTTGCCATCGAGCTTTTAGGACTGGAGAAGCAGAAAGGTTGAGCTGCAGAAGTGCAGGCCAACGAAAAAGGTTGAGCTGCGTAAAAAATGGCTTCGGCTCCAGAAAATATCACACAAAGGAAGCTGCAGCGAGCCTTTGTTATGCGGCCGGTCGGCCGGCGAGGCAACGGCGACGTGTGAATCCTAATCAAGGTATTCTACTCTCACCATGGTGGGTGTTCCCAGAGTGGCTTGAAATGTTAATCCAAGATCATTATTTTTAATTGGCTGTATCATAAAATACCATCACACTGCATGTCATGTTGTCCTCCATGGATAACTGTGACATTCTGCGACCCGTTATTAAAATCAAGAGCCTCCAGATAAAGAACTAGAAACTCTTGGATCCCAGCAGCATTACGGTCCTGAAGGTTTGTGATTCAGCAGCTGAAGACATGCATGGATACATAACTTTCTAAAAGGAGAGATTCATGTACACAGGTTTCCAAAACAACTATACATACATACATACATATATATATATATATATATATATATATATAATTTAATTTTTTCATATAAATTTTATTGACAGCAGCATTCACCTCCTCTATTGCCACATACTCTGCCTCTCCAACATGGTGGTTCTGTCATGTGTTCGGGCCCGTGGTGTCATTTGTGGTGGACTTGTGATCACTGTGTGGGAAGATGTCCTGTGAAGGCCCAGCTGAAGACGGTGCTCCAGAACCACACCTGCCAGACATCAGTGATGATTGCCCTGGAGCTCCTGACCTATTCTCAGCCTTGTTCTCTCGCCTCTGGTCACGTCTGATTGGACCAGTACCACTCCTCCTCCACCCAGCAGTCACCACACCTGGCTATAAAGCCACC